>NW_004949115.1:5903071-5942922 GCF_000317375.1 Microtus ochrogaster
CATTTTAATGTGAAAAATTCTGGTCTTTGTTAATTTTTGAGTCTTTTCCTTTAGAAATCTGCTATGAAGTGAAAAAGTTGTCCTATGTTCTCTAGTAAAAGTTTGCATTCTTTAACCTGAGGTTGTTTTCCTTAAAGTTTGTAGTGGACTTTGCAGCTAGACTGCATACTTTCAAACCCTGCCATTTACTTATTTACTTAAGCATATGGCTGCAGTTCCTCAGTGTTCATGAGAAGAATGAGAGCTGCCTGTAGAGCTGTGGTTAGATGAGTGTGCGCACGCCTAGAGGTGTCTGAGCTCTTTGGGGGGGGGGGGGGGGCTGATGTTCACCACTCACTTCGGGTCCAGATGCTTATGTGCTTATGTGGGGTTGGGAGGAAAGTGGCTGAGACCATGGCCAGAGCTCAGCACTTTCTGACTGGGCAGGCGGTGGGATTGAGTCTGTTAGGCGTGCACAGGCAGTAGAGCATGGTAGATTCCCGCTGCCATACACAGGGATATTTCTAGGCCACACAGTGTACTGCATATCAGATTTTGCTTTTACTCAGATAAAAAGGGTTTATATGCCACACAGTGCTTCCCAGAGTTGAGGTGGTGAGGATGGCTCCCACTCAGCAGTCTCGGAGGCAGTGAACATGCTTCTGTCATGTTGGACTAGGAGGAGCCAACAGGCAGAGCCAAGTTGTTTCTAGCCATGCCCACTTAGCACTAAAAAGGGTGGGGGCTTCTGGTCAAAAAATAATTACAGATATGCAGTAAAGACAGATTCAGATAAAAAAGACCTCTAAATGGGTCACAGGGTTGGATAACTGAATGTAGGCTTGGGAGAGAGAAGAAAAAGAATATGGACAATTATAAATGGAAAATAATAGTTTTTTTAATAAAAAAAACTCTTTAAAGAGACAGCATACAGACAGCCATAGATTAAAGGAATAAAGAAGAATAAACCACTCAAAGATGGAAAATACACAGAGTCTGGATTATGTATACTATTGTGTTTTCTTTAAATTTTGACTGTGAAAGATCTAAGTATAGAGAGAGACATTTCATTGTATGTGCTGCTAAGCTAAACCAACATATGTATTTTAAAGGTATCTTGAATTTAAAACACATCTGCTCCTGGTAACAGCAATTACTTCAAGAGGATGATGGGCAATAAAGAGGCTCCTTATGGAGTTTGCTAGCCATTTGGGCAAGAAACTGCTCTTGCCTGGACTGCTTGATGTTATGCTATATGAACTGGACATGCAGGACTCACAGAAAAATGACTGCTGAATTTGCCTAAAGGTGAGATGGTCCTTCAAGGTTCCTGCTTCATGAAAGAGTCTGCCAGACATTCTTCAGGACACAAGAAAGTGACTGACAAACTGCCAATATAGGCTGAACTGTCTTTGAAATTTCCTGCTTTATGAAAAAGTCTACTGGATAATATGGGCCTGTAGGCTGAAGATGAATGCTCCAATGATACAGAAGAACTCTGGGAACTATCCAGGAAGTGAGATGGCTCTGTCATTTCTAGAGTGCTGGAAGTTGCTTACAATGTACTTCCTCTTTACTTAGGTAATATATCCTTCTGGAGTCTTTGATGGAGTTGAAGAAAAGATAGTTATAGTTTTTCTTAGTTATGCTAAAAGATCAAATAGATATAAATATTGTAACTATAATTCTTGTTTGGTAACTGTTTTGTTGTATGTAATCTTGCTATGTTAAAGTTAAAGCCTTTCATTTTATTTGAACAGAAAAGGGGAAATGGTGTGGGAAGAACTTATGTATATTTGTTCTTTTTATTGGTTAATGAAAAAATCTGTTTTGGTCAGTGGCTTAGCCAAATAGGGCAAGGTGGGAATTCCAAGCAGAGAGAAGAGGAAAGCAGGTGGAGTCAGGGAGAAGCCATGTAGCCACCACAGGAGACAAATGCCTCTAGTGTAACCCACCAAAACTTTGCTGGTAGGCCACGACCTCATGGTGATGGGTTAGTTTAGGACATAAGAGCTACCTAAAAAATATGCTTAAGCTATTGGCCAAACAATATTGCAAATAATATAGTTTCTGTATGATTATTCTGGGTCTGAGCAGTGGGGGATGAAAAAGCACCCTCCAGCAACAAGCAGCCAAGGCAGAAATGATCTTATAACCTGAGATCCTGGATAGATTGGAGAGTGACAGAGAAGAGGAAAAAGTTATAAACTTGGAAGAGGGTTGAAGATCTTGTAGCTTTGGAGGTCTGAGAGAGCAAGTCAGGAAGAGATAGGGGAGGACCCCCTTTAGCTCCTGAGATATGGAAGTGAATGTGAGAAGCCCAGAATTATTCCAGAAGGATGTAAGAAATGGTTCCCTTGAACCTTTGCCCCTGGTGAGTACTTAGCCTCAGGATCCCAGGAACACAAGCACTTCTACTCTCCTTCTGGTCTTAAGGTTAAGGAGGCTGAGGCTTTAGGATAACATTGAATGCTAGGAGCAGGGGAGGTGGTAATGGGCAGAGCATAGAAACTGACCACCCACATTGCCAAGAAATGAGTGTGACTTCAGAAAAGGGGATGCTGCAAAATGATATGGGTGGGGAGGAGAAGGATGGAACAGGACCAGAGGCCAGGCCCAAGCAGAGTCACGAAGGGTGATTCTAGCAGAAGCACTGTAAGGCAAGTTGTGAGTGCAGCATCCCAGAGAAGCCTGCATAGGCTGCATGCAGCTCCTGGCCTCTACTCCTCACCCAGGGCCTCAGCCTGAGCTCCATTGTCCCTATCGAGTGGGCCATAGAGTCTGTTACTGTAACCAGAGTCTCAACCACAGACCACAGTGTCCCAGGTTCTGTGTGAAACTTGCTGTCTACAGTTGTTGCCAGACTTCCTGTTTCTGCCTGCCTTCCACCCTGGTCAGGATGTGCTCGCTCCATCCTTGTTTGTACCTGGCCAGCTGTATGCTTCCTCTCCCTGACATGCCTGCTGCCACTGCTGCAGCTCTCTCTTAGACCTCTGCAAACCCTATTATATTGGGGTAAAATGATCCAGATTGGGGTTGCACAGATATCTCGGCAGTTAAGAGCACTTTATGCCCTTGAAGACCTACATTTATTTACCGGTACCTACCCCTTAGAAACTCCAGTTCCAGGGGCTCTGACACCCTCCTCTGGCCTCTGTAGGCTCATAATACATGCAGGCAAAAAGTTCTACATGTTAAATAAAAATAAATCTTTTACAAATGCTTCAGATCTTTGGATTAGCATTCATTCCACTCTATCAGCCTTATATGAAATCACCCTCCATTAGCTTTCTTAGTATAAAGACTAATGTACCCATAGGGAAGATGCTCAAAGATATCAGATATCTTCAGCCTCTGATCACAGACCAAGAGGTGAGGCAGAAAGAGATGGACAGGAATGGCCTCTTTGGCCCATGGTCAGATTTCACATGATACATTTGAGGCCATGGAGACATTAACTAGTTGGTGCAGATGGCCCTATGAGCTAGGAGGCAGGCCAGTTACAAGAGGCTTTGAAGAGACTTGTAGCTTATCTCAGCTTCCCTTTAAGTAAAATACCTCTACTATAGCTGTTACAATTAGTTTCAGTTTTTATCTTCCCCAAAGATGTAACATGCATGACATTAAGTTAGATGCTTATATATTCATTTATTTAGAAGCCCACAATATATGCTGCTTGATGAAAAAATACAGATAGAACAGCACTTATATTTGATCACTTTTGTCTATACATATATATCTAGGCACACAGGTACAGGGAAATATACAGAAGGACGTTCACCAAAGGGCTGACAAAGATTATATCAGGGTGAGAATTTCGGGCTTTTTCAGATTTCATTTGGAAGGTACAGAAAGATCCCACTTCACGAACAGATTAAAGTCACCAGAGAAAGACACACAGAGAAACAACCACTAAGCTGTCAGATGATGCTTAAGCAATGAATGATGTGGGGGGGTCATCCCTCTCCATTATGTGGTGTACAAATCTGCTTTTTCTTCCCCCCCAAAAAAACTGGTTTTGAATTAATTCCTTCTGAGGCCCATCCCAACCTTGTTTCCTCCAGAATTAAACATTGATCTGGGGCTGAATCTCACACCTTAGTATGGTGCTGCAGAGATTTGAGTCATCTCCTGCAGAGTGACTATCAGATTCTCAAAAAGAGGGCCCTTCCTGGTATTGTGGCCACAGGTTTCTCTTGCATGGCCCTCTGCACCACACTGGAGACAGCGGATTGGGTATCTTCGCTTTCTGGGTCTATGAAGATTCTCAGGCCCATTACCCCCTCTCCCAGAACCACTGCTAGTGGAAGGAGCCTCATCATCACTGTTGGAGGATTCAATAACTAGCACTTCATCCTGAGAAGTGGCTCTGCCTCTGAAGGATGGGACACTTGGGGATGGCAGTGGAGGGTCCTCAGGTTCCACCAGGATCACATCTTCATCTGAGTCATCTGGGGAATCATCTATCTCTATTACATTGCTGTCATCACTGCCTATCACTATAGGAAGGGAGCCCTGAAATACTACAGGGCTGGCAGCCCTCTCCATTATTGTCTCTGCTCTTCTGGCCCTCTTATGTTGAAAAAAAATGTCATCCCAGTCTTCTTCCTCCTTTACCATCCCCATTAACTCCAGAAAGTCAGGAAGGGCTTCCTGCTCGTGCCCATACATTTGGAGGAGCCCCTTAAGCTTGATGCGCAGGTCCCTACTGAGCTCTGCCCCTACAAGGACCTGGTGCAGGCGAATTGTGTTTGCATCTCTCTCAGCAAGGACCCCTGCCTGGATAGCATCTTGCAGCTCCATCTCTAAACGGATCATATACATAGATGGTTTCTCTCCATATGTCTGCGAGGTGTTTAAAAATTTATCATGTACTGTTACACTGCTCTCAGACTCCCCAAACACCAACTTCATGGCCCGCAGGAATTCTGCCACATTTAGATTGGGATTGGCAGCCTGGAGCAAACTCATGGCCTCCCTGGCAGGGCCCCTAAGGGTTCCCATCAGGCGTTTCAGCTTTTCCTCCTCAGACATATGCCAGTCTGGCAGGACCTCGTGGACTTGGCTTAGCCAGTTCTCAAAGGTTTCTTCCCCCTGGATCAGCTCTGCCCTCCCAGAAAACAACTTCATGTTTCTCTCTGCTGTTATGTTGGCCATCAAAGGACCAAAGCTCCTCCCCAGGACCTTAACCATGGGATGGGCCAAAGGCAGAAAAGCTGCATTCTGCCTTCGGCTGTTACTCAGCCGAACAAGGATGCTAGTCATGGCGGAGAACAGCTGGGTATCTGAATACAAGATGCTTCGGCTTTCTGGGGTCCAATTGGCAGAAACCTCCAAAGAACCTTCGTTCCTGGGCAGTATCTTCCTCGCGTTTGGGTAGGAACTGTCAAAGAAAAAAGGAAGGTCAAAAACGCAGTGGACTTGGAAAGAAGCTTCTAATCACATTTTCTACATGCTTGTCTATTTGCCCAGCGCCCTACTCGGCAGGAGACTGGCACCTTACAATCTTGAGGAGCAATACGATTACTCTGTGCTAGTGAGGGCTTTGTCGGGCTCACATTTACTCCCTCCCCACTGTACCCCGCCTCATTTCCTGCCTGTTCTCCAGGAGAGGCTGCCTGTTGCTTGGAATTCTAGTTGCAAAAGCCTTTGGGTCTCAAAATAGAGGGCAATAGAATAAACCTCATAGAAATGTTAATGAGTAAAGGCCTGAAAGATAATAGGTCACAACATCTCCCTCCTTTATTTCTTTTCTCCTCCCCCCCCTCCCTTATTCTTACCAGAGCTCGGAAACTGGCCTTCGCCTTTATTAAATCCAGCCTCTGCAACAGGGGCTTGCCGTGAGAGTTCAGGTCCTGGGTAAGGTTGATCTCTGTCCACAGGCTTCTCACATCCGGGTGCTCCAAACCGCTAATTTAAACTGCGCCACAGCAAAGGGAAGGGGAGAGAAGGGTCTGAGCCGTCAGAAGCAGTCTCATCGTTCCTTCACCACCCCACTGTGGCCAGGAGGAAAAACCCTACCTTCAGAATAAAAGCCAAAGGGCCCACCCCTCCCCCAATACTCTTCACCAGGGAAACCACCGGCCTACCAGTTCCACAAGCAGCCATACAGATTTCAGATTTGGAATCGGCTTCGATGGGCTGTCATAAAGAAAAAGAAGAGAAGTCGGCCACCCTCCCACCTCCGTTACTATCCACGAAAAAATGAGAGAAAAGGGACTTCAGGACAGCGCGACTGTGATTTTTCCCTCTGCCCTTTGCTACGTTCCTGGGGGGTGGGGTGGGGAATGTTCCCTCTCCAAGCCAGTGAAGTCATACTCTTAAGAAACATCCAGGTTAAGCTCAACCCCTCCCACCATGTAGCCCAATCACTGGGGTATTCACATCTTTGCCTCAAAAATGCCAGTTCTGAAGCCCCAAATGGTAAGGTTTCATCCTTCCATCTCCGCGTTATGCGGTTGCACCTCCCTTTCTTTACCTGGCCTTCGTAGTGGACAGCGGAGCCCCAAATAGCTGTCTTGTCTCTCAGGGCCTTCAGGGAAAGGATGGCGCCTCAGCTGTCTGGGCTATCCAACAGAGCTGGGCTGCCCAGCCAGGGGTAGCGCAGTCTCTGCAGTGGTTTCCAAGGCAGCTTCAGCTGCCCCCGCCCTCTAGTTCAGCCTGCAGAGCAGTGGCGACTGCCTTCAGCCTCTGCCCACTGAGACAAAAGAGCGTGACGAGAGGAGTGGCGTGGCCAATCAGTGGTGCGCGGGGGCGGCCTCCCTGCAAAGCCTGGGCCAGGATGATAATGCCTGCCAGAGGGGGGGGGGAACCTGCTTGGAGGGGGCTGCGGCAGACTGGTGCGGGAGCGGGCGCGGCGTCAAGTGCAGCTTGGACTCAAGGACCTGGCCCATTTACATTTCACTCGTGAGTTTGCAGCTTCCCCTCTCTTCCCTTCTTCTTATCGCCTTCTACTTTGGCTCCTTGGCTGCCGCTTTGCAACCGGATGCCTTAAACACGAGGTGGGACCGAAAGCAAGTGAACAATGAGAGTTCTTCACCTTTGTATAGTGGGGAAGGGGGGAGCATTTGCTGAGCGCTTTCTGTGTGCCAGTGCGCTTGCACGGACATCCCACTTATTCTTCTCTCCAGTCTTGTGATAAAACGTAGCAGCGTGCCCATTTAACAGAGAGGGGGATGTAAGCACCTAGGCAGTATGGGTAGGAAGCACAGAATTCACAGCTCACACTCCAGCCCTGGCGTCTAACCTCAAATACTCCTTTTAAATACCCCTCTCTAGTGTCAGATTAAGAGTTAGTGGAGAAACAAAAATATTTTCTTCTATGTTAATTTTAGATTAACATATTATGTTTTGTGGATATAATGTTGAAAGTTTGACAAGATTTTATTTAAACAAATAAAGTAATTTAAGAAAAAAAAACAAAATGAGGATGAGAGGAATAGTTCAGGGCTATATAAAATTAACGAACTGCTGTTTGCAACGTACCGATGAGAAAATTGAGCCACCATGAGCTTGGGCATCTTGTCCTGTATCATACAGCAAATAAGCTAGTAGCATCGGATTTTGCACCCCGGTCTGTTGTTCTGTTGATGTCAGCGTTTTGCTCTGTGTTGATGCCAACACTTTGCTCTGCCTGGCTGCCCGGAGAAAGCATATTCACTTACATACACATCCACAAACTATCTCAGCAGCTTTGCTAAGGTGAGGGCTGTGCTGAGGAGGGGAGTGAAGAGAGAGACGACAAAGAAGAGGAGGAAGGCGACCCTCGTGGTCTGCACTATAACAAGGGGGAAGCCGAGGCTCTTTATTGTTCACATTTTTACACGAAAATAAACCACCTGTTTATAAAAATATCAGCATTTCCCTATGGCCCCAAAGGAAACCAGACACAGAGATGACGTGTCTAAAATTACAGGGTGAAGCCAGAGCTTTCAATCCAGAATTCATGCTACAAACTAAAGTAAACTGGTGCCCAGCTGCCTATCACATTGATATTTGAGGGCTTGTTCGAAATGCACCTTCCCAGGCTCCAGCTCTGGGGATCCGGCTTTACTGGGACTGGGGATGGAAACTGTCATTTGTATTTTACCTGTTGCTACAACTGATTCTGGGTTGTGGAGATCTGTGAACCACTGTTTGAAACACCACACCATACTGAAGGCTGTCAGCAAATGGGTCTGCCACTTAGATGTTCGTCCGCAGCCTATTTGTCACAAAATCCCAGAGCAGAAGTTTCTACCTCAAGTCCTTCTTGAAATTGCATGCAAAAGATTAGAACACTTCTTTCTGATACAGTTGCTCTGTGAATTTTCAGATGGGCCCATGACCTCAAAACAGTTAATAACCGCTGCCCTATAATCTTCAAAACATCCTCCTCTTTCAACACCTGCCCGAAGGAAGAAGTGTTAGAAACAAAACACCATTTGACCTAGCCCACACCACAGCTCTCAGCAGCTGATATAGCTCTTTCATTTCCTGGCTCAAGGATAGGTTGCTAGGCTGCCCTCTGCAAGCTCTTCAGGGGACTTCTTCTTTGCTGGCTTTGGCATCACTAGCCCCAGAGAAGGAGCAACTCCATGGAAACGGCATGCAAGGCTTTCCAGAGCGAATGGGCCGTGAAGCCAGAGGCTAGAAAACCTGCTCCATTTCCCCTGCCTTCGGTTCTTAGACAGCAGGTATCACTTCTCTGTGTAGATGGTGAGTGGATAGGAGGCCCCTAGGCAGGGCTTGCTGTGGACTTCTGATGTTTGAAAGCACAGGAACGATTTGAAACCCTGCAACTGCTGTTGGCTTCTTCGACCTGCCAAGGTATTCAATCTATTCTGGTCTGCCTTCTTATTTACAACTGCAGTTACTGGACTTGTATAAGCAATCCAAATTTGGAGGAAGCACCCTCTGTGTAGAACAACCTCCACTGTTGTCCTTCTCTTGGGGATGGAACAGTGAGGTAGAGGTGGTGGAAGGTAAGAGTGGCTAGAGGCACGTAAGAGGCAGGTGGCTGACCTTGTAGAGTTAGGGGTGGGTCTGGGGGTACCTGGTGGGTTTTCACATACTCTTGCTTCTGTTCCCTAGTACATCATGTTAGACCACAACCCCACAGCAGACACCTGGTCTGTGCTTCCACTGACTTCATCACCAAAGCAGATATTATGTTAGACCTGCTGGATAGGATCAAGGAACTGAGGATAGACCTGACAGTTCCAATTGTCAGAAAATTGTCAGAAAAGAGTTGATTGTGTTTAAAGGTTGAAGCAAGAACATTTCCATTGGGATTCAGAAGACCTCTTATCTCTGGCCACATGTGTGAGAGTGCACACCAAAGGATGGCTCTAATGAGGTCACATTCCAATTTTGACAAATGAACCTTAAAAGCTTGCAGGTTTAGGAGGTAACGCTTTCAGATGGAATGATAGTGGCTCCTTTTGGCAGCAGGCCTCCTTTGTGCCAGGAACTTTCCATCCGTTATTTCATTTAAACTTCTTGGCAGCCCTGCATCGCAGACCATTTTTTTTTCAGAGAAGAAAACTGCGAGTTTCAAGGAGGTGAAGTAGCTTCTGTAAGGCCACGTACTTCTTGGGTTAGAACCACTGGGATGCTAGCCCAGGGCTACCAAACTCTAGAACCCATGAATACATTTCTTTTCCATTTTGAAGAGGAAAACATAAGTGCTCCTTGCAGGGCTGGTTATGCAGTTCGATGAAAAAGTATTTTGTTAGTATCTAAAAAAACTGATTTTGCCAGGGCGCTGGTGGCGCACGCCTTTAATCTCAGCACCCGGGAGGCAGAGACAGGCAGATCTCTGTGAATTTGAGGCCAGCCTGGTCTACAGAATGGGTTCTAGGACTGGCTCCATAGCTACTGAGAAACCCTGTCTCGAAAGACGAAAAACCATAAACAAAACAAAAAACAACAAAAAGAAAGAAAAAACAAACAAACAAAAAACCTGATTTTGATTTTGATCCCTAATACTTAAAAAAAAAAAAAGAGGATAAAGGCAGCCACTCCAGTACAAGATCCCAATGCAACCATTGGAACAAGGTAGCAATTTTGTCATAATTTGACCTTAGCTGCTACCACATCCCCCCCAAAATAATAAAGAAATATAAAGCAATAATGATAGTAAGGTTCAGAGTGTTGAAGAGAATTAGTCATAAAGCTAAGGAATGGCGGAGCAGGATTGGGGCATTGTCTGATTCCAGTGTTTTGTTCTCTATGACATCCATCAGTGGAGAAAATAATCATGGCCATCATTATGACTTTGTTTGGTTAGTTTCTGCTATGTCTGTTTTTTCTTTGTTTGCTTTGTTTTTTTCCACTACTACCACCACCATGGACTGTTCTGTCTCTACAGAGTATATATTCCAGAAGATCAGTCAGAACCAGATGAGGTGGCATGCAGGAATATATCCAGCGTTCTTATGGGAGCCAGGGAAAGTCTTTCTTCTCTGAATGCAAAGCCTAAAGCAGACACCATGTTCTAGGAGAACCTGCCCCTCAACATTAATTCTAGGAGAACCTGCCACTCAACATTAATTCCTCTCCTTTAAGTCTCTTCCTCAGCCTAAAAGGCCTGTTTCTACTCCTCCACCTAACAAGAGGTGACTTACTTAAGGACGGTACCACATTTTTCCTGAGAAAATCTTTATTAGCACATAGTAATTGCACATTTCAGTGCTCTGGGAAGTCTTGAAACACGCTGTGGAGAGTGACTCCTGGCTTGTGCAGATCTCTAGCATTTGAGTGCTGTTCACTGTAATGTCGCATTCAACACGATCGATACAGCAGGCATCTATCATATGGAGCCATCCTTCTTATAGCCCCATACCTGCCCACTCCCTAACAATTGCTCTTCTACTTACAGGTCTACAGTTTTTAAGTTTCCACGTATAAAAAGAGCTTTGACTTCCTGTTCCTGACGAATTTCACTTAACAGTAGCATCCACTTCCTCCCAATCTGCTGTAAATGAGAGGTTTCATAATTTGTGGCCGAATAATGCTCCACTGTTCTAATATACGTGCCTCATTTTCATGATCCACTCATTTGTTAGAGAGCACTTTGACCGATTCTGTAATAATCATTGTGCATAGCGTGGCAACAAATGGACAATTCGGGTGTCTCTTTTGTAGGCCTATCTTACGTTTTCCAGGCGTATATCAGCAGTGGGACAGCTGAACCATTGGGCTTTATCTATTTTGACTCTTTTGATGAGCCTTCATACTGATATCCATAGTTTCTATGCTAACTCATATTCGCATAAACAGTGTATAATGGCTGTCTTTTCTCCACAATCTTGTCAACACTGAGTTTTCCCTGTCCTGGGCAAAATAAATAGTTCTTGTCTTACTTCTTTGACTATGATTATTTTTATTTTCTTTTCCAGTGTGGTTTAGTCCACTGATGATTGTCTACCCCACGGAACTCCCATGCCTTTGAAGACAGCCACCAAATCCTATTTATCTTTAGCTCCATGGTGATTTAACAGTGATTTTGAAAGATGATCAATATGTGTTTTTATCTGAACAAAGAACTGGCTGAGAATTCCCCCAAATGAACAGACTATGTAGGACTGGTGAGACCCATTTTTACTACACTAGCCTGGAAAGACTGTGTTCCCATATGTTCATTTGTTAGGTTTGTAGACATAGGAGCCAGATCATAGGGCTTAGATGATAACTGCTCAAGGCAGGCTCCAAACCCATTCTCCATCCCATACCTTGAAACTAGTGTTAGGGTGCCAGGTTCTCCTGGAGGATTATATCAAGCCTTTGAATTGATAGAGCATCTTTCCTGGCTCCCATAGGACCAGTGAATATGTTCCAACATGCCATTTCATCTGACTCTAGCTGCTCTTCAGAAACATGTGCTCTGTGAAGACATATAATGAGGCTCAGAATAATCTTTTCTGATATTTTAAACATTGAAGCCACAAAGTCATAGATTTTCAGCAACTTTATCTTATTTTATATTCCTAATCTTTACGACAGCCTTCTGTGTTAGGCCTTATTATCACCACTTTGTAGCAGAAAAATGGGAGACAGTGCAATTCCTCCCTCTCTCCTGATCACACAGCTAAGAAAGTGGTGGGGACAGAATCGAGTTCTACAGCTCTTTGTCTCCCAAAGTTTTCTTCAAAGAAAATTCCACAAGAAAAACTTGAATTTTCTTCCCTGTACAAAATACAGGTAAATAGATTTATAAAATGATGTATGAGATACTTAAGGTAAGGTGCTTCTAAATTACTGTTCACTTTTAATCCCGCAAAAGTGTTTGCGGAAATGGTAAAAGGAGTAAGTGGTACAAAAGTGCGACCTCATTATCAGCCAGAGGTTAAAAAATATCACCAATACCCATGCCCTTGTGATAGAATACAGCTTTGGGGATGACTTCAGAACAATGTTCCCTGCCTGATAATTGTATAACAAAAGTAAGAGAGACTCCAAGAGGTCATTAAATTTCTGAAGTCATATAAAATGTTAATAACAGAACCAAGGCTTACAATATGATTGTGCCAAACCATTTCCCTTCTACTAAGCCAGACTACCTTATGCAGTTGATGAACAGATCTTTATAAAAAAGGTGGGCAGGAACTGGAATGTTATTGAACTGAGACTTAGAAAATATGAAAACCCTTTATCTCATCACTTATCCTTGTTAAGGCCAAGGTAGAATTTGAAAGGAAGAGCTGTGGAATGTTTGAGACTCCAGTAGCTTTGGAGGTCTGAGAGAGCAAGTCAGGAAGAGATAGGGGAGGACCCCCTTTAGCTCCTGAGATATGGAAGTGAATGTGAGAAGCCCAGAATTATTCCAGAAGGATGTAAGAAATGGTTCCCTTGAACCTTTGCCCCTGGTGAGTACTTAGCCTCAGGATCCCAGGAACACAAGCACTTCTACTCTCCTTCTGGTCTTAAGGTTAAGGAGGCTGAGGCTTTAGGATAACATTGAATGCTAGGAGCAGGGGAGGTGGTAATGGGCAGAGCATAGAAACTGACCACCCACATTGCCAAGAAATGAGTGTGACTTCAGAAAAGGGGATGCTGCAAAATGATATGGGTGGGGAGGAGAAGGATGGAACAGGACCAGAGGCCAGGCCCAAGCAGAGTCACGAAGGGTGATTCTAGCAGAAGCACTGTAAGGCAAGTTGTGAGTGCAGCATCCCAGAGAAGCCTGCATAGGCTGCATGCAGCTCCTGGCCTCTACTCCTCACCCAGGGCCTCAGCCTGAGCTCCCATTGTCCCTATCGAGTGGGCCATAGAGTCTGTTACTGTAACCAGAGTCTCAACCACAGACCACAGTGTCCCAGGTTCTGTGTGAAACTTGCTGTCTACAGTTGTTGCCAGACTTCCTGTTTCTGCCTGCCTTCCACCCTGGTCAGGATGTGCTCGCTCCATCCTTGTTTGTACCTGGCCAGCTGTATGCTTCCTCTCCCTGACATGCCTGCTGCCACTGCTGCAGCTCTCTCTTTTCAGAAGCGTAGGAACCTATCTTCCCTCCCTCCCACCCCGTCCTTCCCTCCTTTCCTTCTTTCCTTCCACAGTCTTTCTTTCTTCATGACAGGGTTTCACTTGTTGCTGAGGCAGCTTTTGAAATTCAGATCCAAGTGATCCTCCTCCCTCCTCCTCCCATGTAGCTCAGACTAAAGGAATGTGCTACTGCATCTAGTTCTTGTTTCGTTCTTGATTGTGAAGTTCCTTCTGTGTCTTGGTACCCAAATTGCTTTTAATACTACTTCTTCATGCTTTAAAATTTCTTAAGTCAGCTCTTATGTTTCCTTGACTGACCTTGAACTTGATAAGTAGTTGAGGATGGTTTTGAACTCCTCATCCTCCCGACTTTACGTCCTAAGTGATGGGTTACACATATGCACCATTACATGTCTGTGTCATGATGGGGATCAAACACAGGCCTTCATGAAGAGTAGTAAAGCACCTGCCAACTGAGCTACATCCCCTTTGGGTGCTATTTTGATCATCAGCATATGTGCATCATGGCTGGCACCAGAAGCCAGGCACACTGATAAACTTCTTTCAGTAGCTAAAACAGACAGTAATATAAAAAATTCTCTTTTCCCAAATATCAGTGGAGCACAAAATGAGAAACTCTGCTGTATTATGTAGCTATGCATATAAAAGAAAAAGTCTGAAAATTGCCAGGTACTGAACCTCATTTCATGGAACTTCCAGGAGCAGCTGCGCGTTCCTTCCTTCGATTAGCGAGGAGTAGGTGTTGTCATGAGACAGCTATTGTTCGGGCAGGAATCTACAGAGGTGGGTGGCAGGAGGCTCTCACCCCCAAATTTACAATTTTGTGTGTCTGTGTGTGGTATGTTAGTGCATGCATACACACATAAAAATGAACACTAACATGCCGCATACAGACGCACAGAATTGTGGGGTGGAGCCTGTGAATATGGTTGTAAACTTGCCTGGCATCCGTGCGCTTACCTGATTTCAACCTGTAGCATAGCAAAAAGTAGTTTCGGAAAGAGAGAAACAACTTACTTATCTAGTAGGTAATAAAATGCAAGGTTTGGGGTGAATCAGCAGCTCAGCAGAGGACCAAGGTTCAGGTCCTTGCCCCACATCAGGTGACTCAAACTCCAGAAGATCCAGTGTCCTCCTCTGGCCTCTGGGTGCATGTGCACGCGCGCACACACACAAATGCACATTTTTAAATTTAATTTTTTAAAATTTTACATACTAGCCCCAGTTCCCCTTTCCTGCCCTTCTCCTGCTCACCCCATCACTCTTCAGAGGAGGGAAGGCCTCCCATGGGGAGTCAACAAGCCTGGCATAGCAAGTCGAGACTGTACTCTAAGTCCCTCTACCCGTATCAAGGCTGAGCAAGGTATCCGTCCATAGGGAATAGGCTCCAAAGAGCCAGTTTACAAATGTACATTTTTAAAACACGAAGTTTTGTGCTAGGAATTGAATACAATAGGTTTTTAAGCCCTTTTCCTCATTTCTATGATTTTTAGTCATAATATTTTTGAATGTTTGAATTTTATGGTGTCATCAAAGTACCATAGAGGTGACTATCAAGGGAAATACATTAAAATTTTGATTTAAAGTTGATAAATTATTAACTACCTAAGGGCATGTCTGTTCTTAGAAACTGTCAAATGTGTTTCCTGACATGTAACTTTGTCTTGGTTCTATGTCAGGCAAAACCAGGAAAACGCTTGCTGAGCCATGAAAATGGCTAGTCTAACTTCTTGTCTCCTTTTGCTAGTTTCTTCCATCTGCATCCAGTTGTCCTCAGAATGGAGGAGCAGAACAACTCTGCTGGGAAGGAGCTTCAGCACAGGACACGAGCAGAAGTTCCAGGAAAGAAAAGCTGGCACTCACAGGCCTACACCCTGGGGGCCATTTCCAACTTCCTGTCTACTTTTCTGACCTTTCCTATCTATAAGGTTGTGTTCCGGCAGCAGATCCATGCTATGGCCGTGTCAGAAGCCGTGAGACAGCTTTGGCATGAAGGCCCTCAGTACTTCTACCGGGGTATCTACCCGCCTCTTCTCTCCAAGACCCTGCAAGGGACTCTGTTGTTTGGCACTTATGATAGTCTGCTGAGCTTTCTCTCCCCTGTTGGGCCACACTCCCTTGGACAGCGCTGGACAGCGGGGCTCATGTCCGGTGTGGTAGAAGCTGTGGCACTCAGCCCCTTTGAAAGAGTACAAAACGTGCTTCAGGATGCTCGCAAGCAAGCTTGTTTCCCTAGCACCTTCAGCATCCTCAAGGAATTTAATTCTTATGGGCTTTGGGGGCGGCTGTCACTGGGCTATTATCGCGGTTTCTGGCCAGTTCTTGTCAGAAACAGCCTGGGCAGTGCTCTCTATTTCTCCTTCAAGGATCCTATCCAGGATGGCTTAGCAAGGCAAGGCCTGCCCCATTGGGTTCCTGCTTTGGTGTCCGGTAGTGTCAATGGGACTATTACCTGCCTGGTTCTGTATCCTCTGATTGTGCTGGTTGCCAATATGCAGTCTCATATTGGCTGGCAGAGAATGCCAAGCCTGTGGGCCTCTGCTCAAGATGTGTGGGACACTAGAGGTCGAAAAATACTCCTGATTTATAGAGGGGGGTCTCTAATCATTCTCAGGTCCAGTGTGACATGGGGCCTCACTACTGCTATCCATGACTTCTTGCAGAGAAAGGCTCACACCAAGAAAGAGATGAAAGACTGACGAAATGCCTTGTGGCCATGGCATCTTTGTTCAAAGTCTTCACACATTGGTTGTGTATAGTATATTTCTTTGGCTTGGTTACCTAAAACAACCATCATTTAGTATTTGTAAACTGTCGCTGCATGGGAGACACTCCTAACTTTTCACCTGTTAGTCACAGGCAAAGCCTATCAGGATTCCGTAGTCAAAGAAAGAATGTCTCCCTAGTCTATACACAGCTTCAGTAGCCTCAGAACCTGGAGCCGTTAAATAAGCTGTAGCCCAGATTAAATAAAATTCCTTTAAGGAATTGTTTTAGTAAGAAGAAACTTTAAAAGAAGACCCCACTCGGGTACTGTGAGTCTGAGATCCTTCTACGTGTCCTCCTGACCAAACCGAGTAGAACTCCATTTTCAACGAACTGTACTAGACTTTAAGGAAAACTTTAGAGTTGCCTGTTATTTTCCTAACATTGCTCACTGCCTCTACCACAGCTGCTCTCACTTCAAGCTACGTGTCCCACTTTCAGGGCACCTGGTCTGTTTTCAAATCCTAGATTAGGCTCACTTCAACCCATCGAGTACCACAAGAACTGATGATGATGTTGAAAATGGGACTGAGAAGAGATTTGGTGCCTGGATAAAAAGAATAAAGGCTTTGAAGCAAGAGATTTAATTAATTTAATTACATGCCAAATAGAGGAGAACTTTAGCTATAGGTGGTTTGTTGTTATCCATTAGGACTATTTTTTATACATATAGTAAAGTGATTACATTGCTGACAAACCATTTATGTTTCCATAAGGAACCTGGAACTAACATGACCATATTTCTTCACAATTAATTGCTAATTTTGTTGATGCGGACAACTATAGAGTAACTACAGCATAATGATCTTAGCCTGTCATTCGGAGCCATTGCCAGTTTGGTCCCCATATAACTCTCTGTGTATTATTACACCATGTGCATGAACTGCATAGGCCAGTCAAATGCAGTGCTTTTCTCTCTGCAAACATTCCACGATCTTACTCAAGACCATTCTCTGGCCCACACTGTCTCCCCACTTGCACTGCTTTCCACCACACTCAAAGGCCCCCAGTTTCCAAAAGTCCAGCTCCAATGCCACTACTGTCTGCATGGAGCCCCTTCTCTATATTCTTCCATCTGAATGTGGCATTAGTTTTGTGATACCCCCCTCCAACAGTTCATCAACATGCACTGATTCCATTATGTCACAGACCCCATGTGGCCCCATGCTCTTGCTGTTCTTCCATACCTCCTACTAGATTGTAAACGTCTTGAAAGCAGGGATTCTTGTATGCATTTTTAAATCCTCCATTGTGCCTAGGTGCTCAATAAAGTTGGTGAATTATTGAATTGATTATCAAGCTGTGATATGGTCTATAGCCTCAGGGTGCTATCCCTATTACATGAAGATAATGTTACTGACTCATTGTCAACAAGACACATGCCTTTGCAATGTGTTTGTGTTCTTTTGATAGTGGATTTAGTTTTGTGCTAATGATGATGCCAATGATAACAATAACAATAAAATTACGTTCAACTAGAATATTTGGTGTGTTTGTGTTTTTTACGACATGCTATAACATTTTATATTTATTATAACATTTATTATAACAACTTTAGCACCAAAATTTCACAAACAGAATCACATTGCACAGCTGTCCTCCTTTCGTCTCTAGAATGTTTAGTATTTCCAAGGTGACATGTGTTGCAGTTCTTGTTTTATACATGATATCATGATAAATTCCTCCACCTGCACCCCCTCACTGAATCAAAGATGTCCTTTATAATGACACTTTTGTCTGGGGATGAAATTTATCAGACTACAGGCGTTAAAGACAAGGCCATAAGAATGCTTTGCCAAGAAGGTCAACAGAAAATGACCTTTCTGAAGTGCTGTAGAAGAACTTCCACACAGTAGATGTGAGTGGATTGGGACACTGTTGCTAGAATTTCTTACCTGCAGATTCTGCACCCTTGCGTTCAACAATTATGGCCAAAAATATTTTTTTGGAGGGGTTATGTATATATTGGACATGTGCAACTTTTTGGCTTGTTATTATTCATTCAAACAACACAGTATAGCTATCATTTATAGAACACTTAACCTTGTATTAAGCATTATAAATTAACTATAAATGATTTAAGATATATGGAACAGAGCATGGTGACACATATCTGTAATCCTTACTAGGGATGTGAGGAGGGGTGTAGGAGAATAAGGGCACCCTAGGCTACATAGTTCAGAAGAGCCTGGGATGCCTAAGATTGTGCTAAGTCCTCCTCCCTCCCCACAAAGTAAAAAAAATGAGCTTAAATAAAAAATAAAACAATAAAATGTATTGGGTTAAAAGTTTCATGCAAATAGAATTATAAAGTTTTTGAAAATACAGGACTTCAGCCATGGCTGGTTTTGCTATTCCCAGAGTGTCCTGAAACCGAATCTCCATGGATACTGATAATATCAATGCTGTCCACTTGAAGGACAATCCATACTCAGACAAAGAAAGGAAAATTTGAATAGCAGCTAGTTATGAAAATTTGTTCACAAAGACCTGTGACTGCCTGAAGAGCAATAGTGAGCACTATTCTTCCATATTTTCATCCAAAAGACGCATTTACCTCCAAGCACACTGTGAATTCACTGGTCACTGTGTCAGTCTGTATCCCCCTTTTTCTCTCTAACAATTTATTAGAAATAAATTTGGGCATTAGATAATTTTCATGAATAATTATTAAAGAACACCTATATACCCCTTACTCAGATCAACATATTAACACTTTATCTCATTTGCTATATTATATGAGCATGCATTCAGTCTATACACAGAGAAATATTTTTTCTAGGCTGAGAACTGCGTGTATTTACTTTTTTTTGTTTTTTTGAGACAGGGTTTCTCTGTGTAGCCCCAGTTGTCCTGAAACTAACTCTATAGATCAGGTTGGCCTTGAACTCAGGAGATCAGTCCGCCTATGCTCCCCAAATGCTGGGATTAAGGGACTGCACCACAATGCCCGGTCTATAATTCATTTTCGATGTTTCTGGATATTATATTCATGTATCAATTTTTTTAAAAGACCATCTATTATCTCTATGCGTGTCTACAGAGATATAGCTCTGTGGTAGAGCCCTTACCTAACATCCTCAAGGACATCTCCAGTACCACAAAATAAATAAATACATAAAATGCAGTTATTGACAAATAATTTTGGACCTGGGATCTCTAGCCCAGGCCAGGATTGAACTCCTTCTATTGACAAGGATGACCTTAAACTTCTGATCTTCCTGCCTCCATCTCCCAAATTCTGGATTGCAGGTATGCGGCACCATGCACCATTTATGTGGTGCTGGAGACAAAACCCAAAGCCTTACATGTGCTTAGCGAGCACTTTAACTGAGCTACAGCCCCAGTCCTGATTGCAAAATATCAAAAGATGAAAACTCACACAATATGTAATTGTTTAAATTTACTCCAATCGTTTGACACATACTTAAGTTTTAAATGTATACTGAAACTTGAAGTTATGGGATTTTAAACAAAGATTTCCAACCAGAGCTTAACAGAATTGATATACTTTAAAGATTTGGTTCACATAAAACCTAGGAAGTGTTGTAAAATGACATGAACCTACCAATTTTTCCCACAAATCTTTTTAGTGAAATTTAAGACTGCAATTAGTGTGTTGTGAATTTAAACGCCAACACTAAATATTTCTTTTTGTGATAACAATCTAGTTGTTTTTTATGATATTTGAAAAATGACTTTTAGGACTTTGATCAACAAAATAAGGAGTTAAGAAACATGGATGGGTTTAAAGACTTATCGAATCTAGAGTTTAACAGCAACATACAAATGGGCTAAAAATAGGCAAAAATATACAAAATATGATTTGGTCATAAAGAATTACAACATGTGTACATAAACACAGGTGTCTCTGGGATATCTTTCTAAGAATGGAATTACTGATTTGTGGAATGAGCACACGTTCAATGTAACTGAATGCTGCCTAACATTGTCTAACAGTTACTGAGTTTCTAACCTTACAATCCACGTTCAACAGTTTCTGTTGCGCCACCTTCAGGCCAGTACTTGGTATTACCTGACATTATTTTTCTAGCCCAGAGAAGGTAAAAATGACGTCACCTACTTTGACAATTCCGATTATTAATACTGTTGAGCATGTTTTCAAATGCCTGTTGGACATTAGGATTTATTCTTTTGTTGATCATTTATTCAAGGAATTTGGCAATTCCTCCTGTTGGAGTTTGTCAGTTTTTCAAATTTATTAATGAGAGTTATTTGTTCTAACTTCAGTCCTTTGTCTTGTAAGTATGTTGTATATAACCTTCTTCACTGGGTCACTTACTTTTCCGTTGCCTTTGTGTTTTCTTTTGATCACTATAATACGCCACATAGTTAGTCTGTTCTCTTTGCAGTGATGTGTGTGTGTGTTTCCCCAAAGAAATTCTTCTTTGGATATATATCCTTAGTTTTCCCTTTGATATTTATTGCTCCATGACACTTGGAATTATTTGTGTGTAAAATGTAAGGACACTGGCTGGAGATAGAGTGCTTTCCTAACATGTTCAAGGCCTAGCATGCAAACACTATGAGGCTAGAAGCCCATCTTCATATTTTCTTGATAAATATGCAGATATCCTAATATCATATGTTGAAAAGCCTTTCTCTCCAGACTCATTTACGATGAAATCCTATTAAACATAAAGCAGTTGTATATCCTTAGGACAGCTTCCAGGCTTGCTGTTCTCTTCCACTGCTTTGCATGTCTAAGTTTGTGCCACCAGGCTATTGCCTTATTACTGCAGCTTTGGAAAGGTTTGGGGTCTAATAGGGAAAGTCTTCCCACATTATTCTTGTTCCCCCCGAGTTTAACTAGTCTCACCATCTACAAAAACAAGCACAGAGGTTTCCTTTTCTCCAAAAGATGCTGACACTTTAATTTTACCTTAAGTAGCTATATTTAAGGGCTCTGATACAGTTCAGTGGAAGACATCCATCATGTAGCACTCGATAAGACCCCCATTCAATGTTTAACATCATGACAAAGAGCCAGAAAACTATTATTTTAATGTAAATATGTTTGAGGATCTAATTTTAATGTTTCTCATAGTTTCTTATTATATGTGTGTGCATGACACACCTAGTAAAATATAGCTGAATGTGTGCATGTGTTACGCGCACGTGTGCTATGCATAGGTAGTGTACATGTGTGGAGGCCAGAGGCCAGCAAATGCCATCCACCTTGCTTTTGTTTCTAAGACAAAGGCTCGTGTTTGTCTAGCACTTACCAAGTAGCCTAGGCTGGCTGGCTGGCTGGCCAGGGAGCCTGAGGGATCGCCTGCCTTGGTGCCAAGATGAAAGGTGTGTGCCACTGCAACTGGCTTTTTTATATGTAGCTTTTGGGAATTAAACTCAGGTCCTCGTGCTTGTCCATCAAGGAGCATCACCTCACAATAAACAATGCTTTTATCAGTTGTTTATGTTTTTCCTCTCCTCTACCCCCTCTGTGGTGTGTGCATGACGGGTGGTTAAGGCTGAATGTCTTCCTTATTGATCCCCACCCTACTTTTTGAGACAGAATCTCTCACTAAACCTGGAACTGTCCGATTTGAACAGAGTGGCTTTCCTAACAAACCTTCAGGATTGTTCTGTATCTGCTAGCAGCCCCGGTATTACCGATGTGAATTGCCCCATATGACCTTTTAAGTATTTTTCTTTCGTTTTTTATTTTATTTAAATAGCATTTTCATTTATTTTACATTTCTACCGCAGCTTCCCCCCCCCCCTCCACATAGTGCTCAGGACCTGAACTCAGCTCTTCAGTGTAGGAGAGACTCAGCCAGTCACCTTACTTGTAGGGCGGGGTCCCCCGAGGATATTTTTTACTTATAAAGATTGTGGGCGCCCTCCTGGCCACCCCTTCTGCTTTCCTGCTCTCCGTGGGAACCTCTGGTTCTGTAAGTCTATTTCCCAATTAAAGCTGTATAGATTTATTACAATTTCTGTCTGCATTCATTTATGCCGTTACACTTCAGGCTTGCACAGCAAGAACTTTCCCCAGGGAGAGCAGTGAGAGATCTCCTCAGCCCTAGCAGCTTGTGTTTTTTTTTTAAACAATTTATTAACAACAAATGACATTCTCATGAAAGAATTATGTTTCTTACAAATAAAGAGTTACATTTCTTACAAATAAAGCATTTCTCTTTCACTTTAAGAAAAGAATATGCATCACAGAATCAAAAGTAACCAAAGCAATACATGTGACATCATAAGTCAATCAGCATAGAAACTTTGACCTTTTCCCTGCCCTTTAGATCCAGTGATGACAGCTCTCATCAGCCTACATGAGTGAGCTAGGATGTACAGAGCCACACCAAAGAGGAGCTTACTTCTTTAAAGCATGAGATAACTGACACACCTGCCAGTCTGGGACCCCACCCAGTTTTGTAACTGAATGCAAATCAGACATTTAAGGTCTCCCTGTATAGCCCAAGCTGGCCTGGAGCTCATCATCCACGTATATCAGCCTCCTGCATACTGGGATTCCAGGTGTGAGCCACGGCAGACAACACCGCAAGCCTTTACCTAATAGTGCACGGATGAAAGTGTGATGGGGGCTTAGAAGCTGCTCATGCCAAGCAAGCATTGACGTCTCACTGAGGCCCATTAGGGAACTAAAAGCAGGATGAAAGCCCAATATTTCTGCCTTCATTTGGTTTATCTGCCTCCTTTATGCTGCTGAAGGCACAGAAAAAAACGCTGTCCTTCGCCTTGACTTTGAATTTCCAGAAGAGCGTAGGCACCCATAACAAACCACCTTGATGAGAGAAATTATCCCTCTCTGGGCCCCCTGCTTGTGAGTCAGATATAAACTCTCATCTACTTCTCCCGTACCATACCTCTCTGACTCTTGGCACGCTGCCCACCGTGATGGTCACGGACAAAACTGCAAGCAAGCTCCTAATTAGACATGTTCTTTTATACGTTGCCTTGGTAACAGTGTCTCTTCACAGCAATAGAACGGTAACCAAGGCAACAAGCTCCTCTCCTTCGGAGCAACGAGGACATTTTAAAACCACCTTGTGAGAAAAGGGCTAAGATAATTATAGGCAGGTTTATGCCTTGACCAGGAGAGTGAAATCCCAGTGTTCCCTCCATTTAAACCTAAAACGCACTGCCCTTGCTAGTTTTATGTCAACTTGACACACACTGGTCTCCTGCACTTGTTCCTCTTCTCGATGTCGCCACATTCTCTGCTTTGCACCAAAAGACAAAACAAAGGAGAGAGTGAAAAATAAA
Source organism: Microtus ochrogaster (assembly GCF_000317375.1). Classification (NCBI taxonomy): domain Eukaryota; kingdom Metazoa; phylum Chordata; class Mammalia; order Rodentia; family Cricetidae; genus Microtus; species Microtus ochrogaster. The sequence goes on from NW_004949115.1 coordinate 5,926,556, forward strand.
ATTAACCAGCGGCTTTCATTACAAGAAAGTAGTGGTAATTCTGAAAATTCTGCTGCCTTTATAGAAAATAAAAACACCCTTTGTCTGGATGATGTTTTTTGTCCTTCAGGGTTGCTTATTGAAAATATGACCATAGGAAATAGTCAAGGTAAAGACTCATCAGTGCCCTACATTTTTGGCATACACAGTAATAAGATGGAGGGATGCTCGGTGCCCATAGCAGGCTGTCATTCTCCACAATACTTCATTATGAACTGAATACATGACGAGGAGTATGCCATGACAATAAGGTGTCAACCTTTCTCAAATTAATTCACAAACCAAGTAGGATTCTAACAAACACTATCAACAGGCCTATTTCTTTAACACCTTTCTTAATTGATACTTTGGGAATTTCACATCATGTTCCCCGATCCCATGCATTTCTCAGTCCCTCTGTATCTGCACTCCATCCTTGTTACATCCTCTCCTAAAGGAAAAACTTAAAAAGAAACAACAAAAATAAGAAATAAAAATACAAACGAGGATATTAATGAAAAAGTAAACAAAAACCAAAAACAAATAAAACAGCAAAAAACCATTACTTTGCCCCCCAACTTTCCCACCACTCCATTGCCTTGTCATTCATCTCAGTGCCATTGGCAGCTGCTGTATATTGTGCAGTACATTCCCTTTGGCAAATGTTCATTATGTAGTGTGCTGTTGGTCAGGTTCAAGGCCTCTGGCTTCTGCTACACCATCAATACTGGACCCTCACCTAATCTCTCAGATATCCTGCTGTTGCTCCAAGTCTTGGAGATCCTGCAGGAATGGTTCTTTAGAACCAGTCTCTTCATGCACCCCAGCAGGTCGTAGATGGAGCTGATGGTGGGGAGTGCCAACTCAAAGTCCTAGATATGTGCCTGTGTGGTAGCTGAGTTGGTCAGTCCAGTCATTGGTACCACCTCCCTCAGGTGAGGGATGGAGCCAGTTTTCTCAAGTGCAAGGGCTAGCTCTCCTATGAAGGGTAGGACCAACTCTCCCATGACAAGGTCATCAGGATCTCACTTCCTTCTGAGTATATCTTGGGCACTTACACAGGGCTAAGATGATTAAAATTTTCCCAAGGGAGGTCCAAGGAGTCACTGCCGTGGCTGCTCATTTTGCTTCCATGTCCACCCTCTGATAGCCTGTGGTTACAGGATCTCAGACTGCTTCCATAAGGCATAGGATCTAGGTTTGATTCTTGATGGACTTTCCTCCTTAGGTGAGGAGTCCTCTTTCTATATAGAGGGCCCTATGTATAAGAAGGGCAGTGAAGGCACACCCCAATTTTGTACAGACATCCATCTTCTGTCATTTACTTAATTCCAGGATCCTGATTAAGGCCAGCAGCCCTGCTTGTTGTGCTGACCACCACATTGGAAGGGTCCCTGATTAAAATATTTCTTTTTCGTGTGTGTGTGTGTGTGTGTGTGTGTGTGTGTGTGTGTGTGTGTGTGTGACTGCATATTCTGCCAGATGCCTCCTATCCAACATGAAGCCACTTCCCCAAAGGGTGCAGTACAGGAAGGCCAAAGGCTAAACTGTGAGGTCTGGGCAGCTCAAGTAAATCCTGTTTGTTGTTTCAATGTAGACACAGCAGGGAGGTCCTGACTCAATAGAGGGAAAAGTAGCCAGGCTTAATACTCTGACAATTTCCAGATATACCCAGGGGATTCTTCAATGGATTCTCTGGCAATAGCTCATACATGGGTTGGTGAGACAATGGCTCTCTTCAGTGGTCCATAAGGGTTGTGACTACATGAGGAATTTGAGCTATTTTTATACTGTGTGAAGATGTATTTGCTGTGATGGTATGGGAGGTCCTTCTGTCTATGTGTTGCTTTTATTGGTTAATGAATAAAGAAACTGCCTTGGCCCGTGGATAGTGCAGAACTTAGGTAGGTGGAGAAAACTGGACTGAATGCTGGGAGAAGGGAGACGGAGTCAGAGAGATGCCATAGAGCTGCCATTGGAAATAGATATGCTGAAACTTTGCTGGTAGGTCACGACCTTGTAGTGATATATAGATTAATAGAAATGGGTTAAATTAATATGTACTACTTAGCCAGTAAGAAGATAGAGATAATGGAACAATCAGTGATTTAATTAATAGAGTTTCTGTGTGATTATTTTGGGTCTGAGCTAGCCAGGCAGCTGGGAACCAACAAGCTAGCCTTCCTCCAACACTGTGATTGGTTTAAGAAAAAGCTGAACACCCAATAGCTAGGTAGGAGGTAAAGGTGGGACTTCTGTGCAGAGAGAGAGGAAGGAAGTAGTAGATGAATCTAGGCACTTGAGAGATACCAGGGACATGGAGTAGTATGAATAGTATGGAGAGATGAGGTAACGAGTCCTGTGACAGAATGTAGATTAAAATAAATGAATTAATTTAAATTATAAGAGCTAGTGGGACAAACCTAAGCTAAGGCTGAGCTTTCATAATTAATAATAAGTCCCTGTGTAGTTATTTGGGAGCTGGTGGTCCAAAGAAAACTCTGTCTACAACTCCATAATCAGTTTGCTTGCTTCCTCCATCAAGACAAACAGTGGTAGCCAGAAACCACAGGCATGGTAGCTATCCAATTGTCACTGTGCCTAACTATTTGGGTAGATGTGCCACAAGTAATCATCAGGGCCAATCATTTCTTTTCATGGATGAGCATATTCATTTGACGGGTTACATCTGGGAGTCTCAAAGCATTTACTATCAATGAGTCATGTAGGATACAAATCTTTAAAAAGCTGGTTTCCCCTGGGAAGTCTTTGAATTTGTCTTTGGATCCTTGGGGCTGGAAGGGCTGGATGGTTTTCTTTCATTTAGGCCACAAAGCCCAGTGTCCTTTGAGACCTGAAATCCCAAGGAGTTAACTAACCTCTTTTCAACAGAGTTGGGCCTTCTTGGGGATATCCTGTATCTAGCCCTCTGTATCAGATATAACAGGGCCTCCGTTTCCCCACTGCAGCTCTTCAAGGTGGGTGCTTGCCAGGAGCAGATCATCCACCCATTGAATGAGTGAACATTTTACATCTGCTCTCGGAGTGCATGCAGATCATTTTTAAGGATTTCTCTAAATCTTTCAGGGGAGTTTTTGAACACCTGGGGCAATCAGCTCCAAGTCAATTGCTCTGTCTGGGCCTTTCTATTCAAAAGCAAATATTGGCTGACTTATTATGGGTGCCATTTGAAAGCAAAAGAAGAAGACATCCTTCAGACCTAGACGGATGAACCATTGGACCTCTGCAGATATAAGGCCCAGTAATGTGTAGTTATGGACCACTGGTAGGATGGCTGTTGTGGCTTTGTTGATGGCTCACAAGCCCTGGGTAGGTCAGTAGTTTTTGTGCCTGCTTTCTTCACAGGTAACAGAGGAGTATTCTATGAAGATTGGTGATTTTGGAGCAGCCCAATCACTAATAGACTCTGAAGATAAGCCTGAATGTCAATCTTGACCTCCTGAGGTAAAAAATACTGTCATAATATTACCAGGTGGGTCCCAGGCAGTAGTTCATCCAGACTAGGTGAATGGCTGATGGCTAGTCCATCTTGGGAAAGCGAGAGCTCCACGTTTTCATAACCGAATCGTTCCTGCAGGCTTTGAATGGATTCTTCATTATTTCTCATGATGGACAGAATCATGGAGGTGTTTCTCCTGGCTCGCTTCAAGCCAAGGCAGTCAGTACCATCAACAGAGGAGATGCAGACCCCTAATTTGGACAGCATGTCTCTTCCTAACAAGGGTACCAGGCATTTGATTAGGTAAAAAAAAAAAATCATGTTTCAGCCAGTACCCTGCCCCTGTGCAAGTGTGAGATTCACAGAAGAAATGCTTGGTTTGGGCCCCGGTAGCTCCCATTATTATTTTTATTTAATTATAATTTTATTTTATGTGTGTCAGTGTTCTGCATACATGTATATCTGTGCACCTCTTTGGCGCCTTATGCTTGCAGAGATCAGAAGAGGGCATCAGGTCCCCTAGAACAGCTTGTAGATGACTGTGAGCCACTATGTGGGCGCTGGGAAGAGCACTCCAGTGTTCTTTAGCACTGAGCCATCTCTCTAGCACCAGGAATTACCATGATCTTGCCCCTTTTCCATGGGACCTGTAGGCCTAGTAACAACGGAATATTCAGTACCAGTGGTCAATACAAAGTTAAATTAGGTAGCCCCTGACTCTCATTTTGACCATAGGCTTCAATGGAGGCCAGTCTGCTTCAATCTGAGTGAGTTTGGCCAGCCCAGTGAAGTTTGCTGTGGGGAAGAGGGTGACACTCAATCTGGTATGGAGAATGGTTCTTTTTTGGCCTCTAGTCCTTTGTTTTCACCCATAATGTAAGTTATTGGAGAATTAATTCTTCAAGTATTTATTTCCTTGCAATAAACACATGGGTACTTCTGTAACGGACTGTGGGGCTTTGACCTTGCTCTGCTTTGCCCTGGTCTGGGTTCAGATGTGCCTGTCACCAGGAGGGCTTCCTTGTTTCATCCTTTTGTCTGTTTCTTTTTGTAGTTTGTTCCCAGTTTATTAACACCTTATTGGCTACGTCCGGTAGTTGGATGCTATTCATATCAGCAAATCACTAAGTTTTTGCAGTTTTCTTAGAATATTACCTTGTGCTAGGCCCAGTAAAGCAGTGTTCATCATTCATTTAATTTCAGAAGCCTCGGGGTCAAAGCAAATATGTAGGCAGGTTGCCTCACATCGTCTCTATTAGAAATCAGATCGGATCTCTTCTGGATTTTGAAGGATCTCAGTGATTTTTTCCTCACTTTTTAATTTTATTTTTTAATAAAGAAAACAAGCCATCTTTTTTCATTTGACATACTAATCTCAGTTCGCACTCCCTTCCCTCCTCCCATCCCTTCCACCTTTATCCCACCCCACCCCCCATCCACTCCTCAGAAAGGATAAGACACATGGCTCTGAGGAAGGACCAAGGCCCTTTCCACTATATCTAGGCTGAGCAAGGTATCCATCCAAAAAGAATGGGTTCCCAAAAAGCCAGTAGAGATAAGTCCTGGTGCCACTTCCAGTGGCCCTGCAGTCTGCCCCAGCCATAAAACTGTCACCCACATTCAAAGGGCCTAGCTTGATCCTATGCTGGTTCCTTCCCTGTCTGGCCATAGTTGCTCAGCTCCCATTAACTCAGGTAAGCTGTTTCAGTGAATGTCTCAATCACGGTCTTGACCTCTTTGCTCATATTCTCACTCCTTCCACTCTTCAACAATCTCAATAATTTTTGACAAGTTAATAGGCTTCTTTTTCAGTTCTTTTGGGTGAGTATATTTATATCTTTCCAAGCTGGCTCTATAATAATCTGAATTTGTTTGTTATTGGGGGATCTTGTGCTGGAAAGGGGGCTCTGACCCATGACTCTGTCCTTAACTTACCTAACAGAACACAAGCCACCACCACTTCCAAGTCTCAGTTATTATTGTTTGCCATTCTTTGGTGTTGAAAGAGTTAAGGGGAACTGGTGGCAGCCACTCTGGATTGGGAAATATATAGGTGGGGGAAAGATGAACTCTACTAGGTCAGTCATAGTGTAAAGTTCCATAAAGTATGAGGGGGTATGGTGCTTCCAATTGAGCAGGTTGGTAGTAGAGAAAGGCTGGTAAGACATAATCTGTCCTCCTTGGATGCTTCTGTCTTATGCCATGTCACTCTGAGAGGGCCCCTGATCTCAGAGTGACATATGGAGGATTTCAGCTGACAACTGAAAGACATATTAAATATGTACATAATGCTACAATTTATAGGGGTCCCAAACAGGGGGTGGTGGAGTTCAGAGTGCTTACCTAAAATGTCTGATAGCCTGGGTTTCATTTCTAGCATTTTGGTAAAAGGGAGAGGGAGAGGAAGAGTGTGGAGGAGGATGGGTGGACATGAAGCAGAGAGAGAGAGAACACGTATAGGAGAAATGGGGAGGGAGAAGAGAGGAGAGGAAGTTCAGATGGAGAAGGGAAAAGGAGTCAAGGGCAAGTCAGGAGGAAGGAGGCTATTCTTCAGTATAGTGATTAGAAGAGAGCATATGGGAGGCCTCTTGAGGGTGGGTTAGTTGATCTGTGGAATAGTTAGATAAATATCTTTAGTTTAAACATTTATTAAGATGTATACCTAAGGTAGATCCATTTATCTGTATTAATAAATATTATTTTTTCTGTTGTGATAAAATACTATAAATAAAGCAACTTAACAGAGAAAAAAGAAAGGAATTTTTGTTTGTTTTGTTGTTATTGTTTGCTTGCTTACAGTTCAAGGCTATAGCACACTGTGGCAGGGAAATCAAGGCAGATGGAGCATGATGCTGCTGGTAGATCATATTATATCTGCAGTCAGAAAAGAGAAATGAATGCATTCCACTGCTCAATTTTTTTCCATTTATACAATCTTGAATCCTTTATCCCTTGTCCAGGGAATGGTGCCACCTATAGTGGGTGAGTCCCCCCCCCTTCAACTGGCACCAACAAGACAATCATGCAGATGCATACCCAGAAGCTAAATTAAAATCCCAAGTGATTTTAGAGAACTAATACTAACCATCACAATAAACATAGCAAACATTTGGAAACTTGACAAATAGGACACTTTCTAATATTTGACCCTCAAAATCAGGTTGTGTGCACACCAATACTCATTTTCCTCAGACAAGATTACTTCACTTATACTTATTGCAAACCAACAACATATGAATTCATCAACAGAATACCAGCAACAGAATCAGAGAAGCATTTTACAAAACATATTACTGGTCAATAATTAAAACACACAAATATATTAAAAAACGAACCAGGAGAACAAATCTAAAAAGACAATAACTTAAAACAAAAATGGCTAAAGGATGTGAAGAAGGCACTTCACAGAAGAAGAGAACGGGCAGGAAACCTGTGCAAAGCTGGTGTTTGAGAAGTAATCTGGTAAATGGATATACATCACGTTCAGTATAGGATGCTGAGGACATGAAAAGGTGAATGGAGACGGACTGAGGGTCAAGAAACCTCATTTTTTAATCTATGTTTTCATTCGTCAGAAAAAAAAATGGAGCAATGACTAAGTGTCAAAACATTGAGATATTGCTAATGGCCTTGTTATGTTGCATGCCTGGAATATTGTTGGTGTCAAGTAAATGTTATTTGTTAAATAATTGTGCTCTTCAGTTTCAAAAAGTTTCTCCACTGGTATACAAAACCCCACACACAGAGTCACAAGAATGGATGAGGAAGTTGTGAGTGCTGACTTTTACAAATCTCTACCATTGTAACTGAGGCATGGGGAGAAGATGGGGTGCATGCCGGGTATGGTTCTACTTCCATTTTACTTTAGTGCTTTCAGGTTCTGGGTGAGTAGCCAAAAAAAAATGTTATTAAACTTTCAGTTGGTTCTGCAACAGCCCCCAGACCTTAGTAGGCTTTCAGACTTTAGCACAACTGACTCCATGATGGAAATACCATTCAGGCTCTAAAACTCAGGACACAGACAGCACCACCAGAGAAACTAAAACAAAGACCTAATCCATCAGAGTCCATAGTTAGGGTAAAGTCTCTAAATGTAATTGTTTCTTCCTTCTGTACTTCCACTTCTGGCTACTGTTCTTGTTAATTGAAGTGTGTCAATCCAGAACATGGCTTTTGTGCTTTAAAGCTCCCCTGAGTAAATCTTAGGACTACACTGGGATTCTAAATACCCAGTGCAGTCTCTAGCCGGCTAATAAAGACTTTCTATCATCTTAAACCCATGTATGAGCAGTCTTCTCTGGTGGATACACCACAACATTTTTGGAGGTCCCACTGAGATGCCCAGAGAGCAGAGCTTGAGACGCAGGGGGTCTCAGAGCTCCTCCAGAGCCCTAAGACCAGTGGGGCCTATTGGTACTCTGAGAACATACCCTGACCTGGTGTTACTGGAGATTCCATAGTATATCCCAGAGGAAATAGAGGATTCAAAATGTAAAATTACACAGCTTAAATCCATAGGTTTGCGGAAGACACCAGAGGGAAAGATCATTCTCCCAGAGACAGTGGGCAGGACTCTGGGAACTGACCTTCACCAGGATACTCATCTGGGGTCCACAGAACTTTCTGCATTGCTCAGACCAAGGTATATTATACTTATATATGTAATATACTTACATATAATATACTTATGCTTATATAAGTATATTATACTTATATACAATAATATATAATACACTTATATCATATATCATATATCACACACCATATATTATATGCTACTTATACAATATAATATATGATATATTATATACAATATATGATATGAGATATATTATATATAAAATATAACATATGATATACATGATATACGATATACAATAAATGTTGTATACAATATATAACATATAACACATACGACATATGATCTATAATATGACATATAATATATACGATATATGATATAATATATGATATGTAATATATGCATATATACACATATCACATATGCATATGATATATATGATATAGGCATGCAACATACATCACATAACACATACATTACATAACATATATTATATATTATATACCACACATATAATATATAATATATTATATGCCATATATCATATACAGGTATTATATATCATATATCATGCTATATACTATATACTATATGTTGTGTATCATATACTATACGCTATATTATATTATATTGTATTGTATAGTATGCATATCATATGTTATTTATATAATAATATGTAGATTATGTATTATATAGCATATATTATAATATATACTATATTATATATTACATATATTGTATATTATATGTTCTATATTATATTATGTATTATATTGTATCTTATATATTATGTTATATATTGTGTATTATATATTATACTATATATAAGTATAATATAAGTATATTATATTAAGTATACTTAAGTATATTATATTATACTTATTAGTCTAGTGTGGGATGTGTTAGCCAGATGCCAGGTTTGTGTTCAAGTAAATCCAAAACAGAGAGCCCATAGCTACGAAGGGGTCTGAATGAGAGATCAACACCCAAGAGATGGGAAAACTAAGTTCACCAAGATCTGGCCTTCCAGGGGAAGATACAAATACTTCCTAGTCTTATCTTTTTCCAAGTGGTTAGAAGCATTCCCCACCTGGACTGAAGCTGTTCAAATAGTAGCATAAAGAGTTCTTCCAGGAACTGGCCCCCTGATATGCCCTACCCCTAGCCATGGGGTCTGACAATGGTCTGAATTTTATAGTCAAAACCTCAGTTAATAGCTAAAGCTAAAAACTGATTGTGTATATTGACTACAGATTTATGGTCAGGTAAAAAGAATAAACAGGGCATCAAAATAAACTCTAACAAATTTCTCATTAGAGTCCAGCAAAGGATGGATAGGCCTCCTTCCTTTGCTTTGATTTGGGCCACTGCAGCCCATATAGGAGAGATTTGCCCCCATGAGATAATGTTAGGAAGACCTCCCCCAATGCTTCCCAGGCTCAGAGAGCAGCAGTTGGCAGAACTCTCTAACCATTCCTTTCTCAAGTCACTACAGGCCCTCCAGTCCTCCATAAAGGCTATTCATTGACTACCCAAGAGACCTAGGCAAACTCAGATCCATCACCTGCTTCCCTTTGTTTCTGGTGAGACAGTCTGTGTCTAGCAGGTATCCAAAGAAGCACTTAAATCTATACATAGTGATTCTCTTCCCTGCTATAGCTATGAAGGTAGCTGGCATTACACCAAGGGTCCACCACACCCAGGTCAAAATGTGGAAGCCACAGATGTCACTGTCAAATGGACTGCCTCCTGGACTATGGTCCCATTAAAATTAAGGTTTCATCAGGCCACAGGCCTTTTCACTCCCTCCCTCTCTAACTCTTCCTGAGTCTTATGTTTTGTCCTATGGGTATGAATATAGGGTCATGATCCAAACCCACCACCCACAGACATGGACCTGGGAACTGAAGAAGACAGATATAGGTAGGAGATAGCTAATGTGGCCACAGACCAGCAACCCATATCCCATCTTGACCATCACTCACTGATACCCACTTCAAGTGTCTAGTTGTATTGGGGAGATAGGTGGGAGTATGTCTTTTGAGATAAGGATACAGAGTTATAATTCTCTTCATGCTGGGCAGCTGGACCCCTTAGTTGCCAGGAACAAGGGAGTTTCCATCGCAAAAAATGTCATTGTGAAACAGAGGATTCCTAAAACAATCCTTTAAATGATTCTGGGTCTTTGGGAAACAGGGATAACCTGAGGGGACCTGACTTTATGCCGCAGGAAGGGACCTATGAATACATTTAAACTACTCCTCGAGGTCCCCAGGCCTTTGGGTCCTAACAAAGATCTCTCTATGCCAGGCCCAGGCCAACTCACCCCAGCAAAGCAGTTAACACACCTAGAGCCACTGCCCAGGAAGACCACCCCCACTGTCCTAGTAGCTGAGTGACCCCATCCCTCTTTTCTACTCTTGACAATGTCTGCCACTTAGTTACTCATTTCCAGCCAGAAAAGGCCTTGATTGCTGGTTATGCTTAAACACCTGTTCCCTGTACTACAAAGAGATAGGAACTAACCAGACTGTCAGCCATTGACAAACAAAACTCACTGGGACTGGGGCACCCCAAATTAGCATTAGAGGACTTAACCTGGGCACTTCTCTTATCCCGATGCCTGCTATTCTGCCTTATGTGTTAATTCATCTGGATAACAATGATAGTACTGAGCCCCTGAGACTACTTGGTGGGCATGTACTAACTGTTTGACTAAACGTGCCTCTTCTGATACATTCCAAAGGAAGTAGACAGGTTGATTAGGACCTACAGATACTAAATTTCCATTTCTGAATTAAAACAACAGTTAGATCCCTTTACAGAAATGCTCCTGCAAAGGAGACTATGCATGACTTTGGGAGAAACTTGTTTCTTTGTTATTTGATCAGGAGTAATTGGAGAAATTCTTAGCATGGTCGGAGAAAACCTCCAAAAGAAAGAGACAAAGACATAATTGGTACCAGTCTCTGCTCTCTTGGTCCCCCTGGCTAACTACTCTGCTATCAGCACAGGCTGGGCCTTTAATTCCCATTCTAATTAGATGAATTGTGGGCCCTGCATCTTAAACTATATGGCCAGTTATGTATCAGTTCAGTAAGATTAATGGTCCTTGGGTCTAACTACCTCTTTATAGCAGGGTGAGTCCATGACTTGACTCATTCACGAAGACCAGTGGGGAACATAACAGGGCCCCAGAACATAGCATGCCCCCAGACCTTAGCACATCTGACTCCATGGTGGAAGTATATTCAGGCTGTGAAACTCAGCAGGTTACAGCACCGTCTGCCAACATTATAGCAAAGACCCATTCCAGCAAGGTCCAGAGTTCTGAGAACATCTCTAAATGTACTAACCTTGCCTTTTGGCTTCTATAGCTCTGCTTTTGGCTAACTGTTCTTGTTAACTGAAGTATGCCAACCCAAGACTGGATTTTCTGCTTAAAAGCTCACCCTGAGAAAGGCTTAGTGCTACACCGGGATCCTGGACACCCAGTGTAGTTGCCGGTGGCTAGCAAAGGCTTTCTATAGGCTTAAACTTTTGTCTGAGTAGTTTCCCTGTGGATACTCTACAACAGTAACTATCACATTTTCACTGTTCTCTCCTAGTAGATACTGGGGGAGGGTGTTGTCCAAAAGTTGTGCTTTACCACTTATTAGTAGAATTAATTACTGTTGTTGTCTTTTCTGTTGGTTGAGAGATTCATACTCGTGTATGATGCTTTGAACAAGGATGCCACTCCATTCTGTCCCTTCCAATTCATCTTCTATCCCCAATTACAATTCCCTCCCTACTTCATGTGTTTTCCTCTTTAAAAACAAATAAAAAACCCCAAGGGTTCCATTTAGTGCTGCCAGTATATACATGGGAGTAGGGGCATCTCCTGGAACATCGATAGCCCCTCAGGAGCCTCATCTTTGAAGAAAGCTGGCTCTCCCTCTCCCAACATCAGCTGTCAGGAATTCTTGGCCAGGGCAGGAATTCTTGACCTCCTTCCCTCTCCATGCTGGTATTTTGTCTGATTTAATCGTATGCGGGTCGTGTACATATAATCACAGCTACTCTCAGCTCATATGGTACAATCGCCCCGCTGTGTTCAGAAAACAGTTCCACTGTAAGAATCCACCGACTCTGTATCTTCAATCTTTCTGCCCCTTCCTGAGACAATTCCTGAACCTTGGGAGGAGGTGACCTCAGTCTACATAGGTTTTCATCTTCTGCCTCTTACGGGCCAAGCAAAGTGAAAGGTTGTGTCAGATTCTCTTGTGATTATACCGTACTAATTATTCTCATGTTCAGTGGTACAAAAATGTCACATGCTTAAGTAGGAAATGTTCAGTAGTGAGTGGCCCTGAACCACTGGCCCTCACATCGGCACTATTAGCAGGCCAGGGATCAGAAGAGAGGTCACTGAGCATAGTTTCAAAACCACTCACCGGTCATCAAAGTATAGTCTCTTCCAAAGGCTATAAAAAGCCAAGAATACAGGGTACAACTCATTCAGCTTGACCCTCGAAGTCCAGGTATTAAAATTTAACTGGATAAGATGTAGCTGTTTAATGTCAGGCTCCTAAACTGACTGCAGAATGAATGTATTTGTGAAGAAGGAATCACGGATCTCAACTAAAGCTGGAGAAGAGGAAGGGAACTGAACTTTGCCCACAATTTGCCCCTCAGCCATCAGATTTCTTCCATCAAACCTTGTTATGGCAGGTATGCTGAAGTACTCAATTGAACAGAGACGGCCACCCAGAAAACTAGACCTTGGGAGTGGGCGTGGCAAGTCAGGACTTGCTATCCTGTATAGGGTTTAGGTCAGAAACAGCTGTCCAATCATAAAGGTGGGCGGGGTCGAGGGGGTGGGACCTATTACAGAGTTTTTAAACTCCGGGCTGCAGTGAAGAGCACCAAACTGGTCTCCTCGCTGCGGACTTACCTGCTGTCCTGACAGGAGTATTGGAGCCATCAGGTAAAAACCAGTGGCCCCTTGGGGCCAGTGAGCTGGCAACTGCTGGCGCGTGCGCCAGGGCTAGCGCTTTCGCGCTTTCAGGTGGATCGGGTTCTGTCTGCGTATCCGAGTTCGCGGAGGCTTTGTTTCTGGCAAATTCAGGGCGCAGTCCTCGGGGGTTCTCACTTTGGGAGGACCAGGGGGTCTGAGCTGCTCGGAGGAGGTACTGAAGGCTGGGAAGAGAGTTGGGGTGGGTGGGAAACGGCCTTCTAGATTTGGCTTTCGCGCCTCTGTCCCTTAAGCTGGGCACTGGGCAGTGACAAGTTATTTGTAGATGACACAGTTCAGACAGATGCTTACAAATCTGTGAATCCCAAGTTTCCCCAGCTTTGAGATGACTGCTGTTCACCTGGTAAAGGAGGGCCTGAGGATACCCTTGACTAAAAGGGTTTGAGAGGTGGAAGCTTCAGAGCTGGGGGGTGGGGTGGAGTGGAGGGCTCTCTAGTCTACCCTGGTCACTAGATTGTGTCCTAGCCCTGCTAAGATAGAACCAGGCCCTGGCTGGAGAGCTCTGCCTTCTTATCTTTGGAACTAGGACTCTGCTGTATTTGGCATTCCTCCTTCTACTAAAGCTTTTGAGTCTTGATCATAAATAGTGACTTTTCTTTTTTCTTTTACACACTCGCTAAGGTTACAAGAAGGTATTATGAGACTTGTAATTGGCAATGACTAGGTTAATCCCTTCCCTGTCTTATTGCAGTGTTCTAATATACTGACTTTGGACATTCAATAGAAATTAGTACAGTGTTGTGTGCCTCTCTTTTAGTGTGTGATGCACACCATCATTCCCAAATCCCCTAAAAGTAGCTGACTGGAAGGTGAAGATGCTCATAGTCTCATTTTACCTTTGCTGAGTCAGGCTTTTATTTTCCCCTGAGTTTCTAGAGTATCTCAGTTTCTGAAGCATCTTCATCTGCTGTCATTTGCTGCCACCAGAAATGGACTAAAGCTTTGTAATCAGAGTACCCTAAGAAAACATGACTTTTTAAGATCTGTTTTTCCTTGTTGAAAACCACCATACAAAGTATTCATTGATATTTTGAATTTTTATGAATTTTAATTGTTATTCCTAATGATCATAGTTCTAGCAGGTAACGTTTTGTTGTTGTTCTTCTTTCAGTCAAGATGGCTGACAAACTTGACATGTCGGAAATTGAAAAATTTGACAGATCAAAACTGAAAAAAACAATTACTGAAGAAAAAAATACACTTCCATCGAAGGAAAGTAAGTCATGGAGGTTTCTAGTGGAGAGGAACAGTGGTGAAAGTTAGCATAATCAGTTAACAAACCTATGCTCTATTAAATTTTCCACAAAGTAAATGATAATAATTAGTGTCCTATTATACTTAACAGTTTAAAATAACCAACAGCTGATTTCGTTATTTGGGATATGTAAGTGTTCCTGTATTAATAGGAACCAGTAGCAATAATAGTAGTAATAGGCACCAGTAGTATAAAGAAAAAAAGTAATTTCTTATTGAAAATTACAAAATTCACATTAAAATCAATCTTGGAATCTTTGACTAATCACTAGGGAAAACCCTATGTGTTCTTTTAATCACCCATCTTCCGATTTGAGCCTGCGATCTTGTCCCGCTAATGAATTCTGCAGATGCTGCTCTTCTGATCTGTTCTGCTTAAAGATAAATAAAATGGACTAAATTCAGATCTTGAATATACTTGATGCTCCCAGACTCAGGGGATCATTGTTACTCCTAGAGTTACATCTTACTGGAGAACTTCAAAAAAAATTTTCACAAATGCTGTGCTATGCTTTTTGTTACACCAACATTGTTTGAGAGTTCCAAAACTAGATGCAACTGTTTTAAAGTTTCTTTATTGTATTTTGATAGATGTATTGGAAGGAAATGCTTCATTTACCTTTTCGTCTCAAATAATGGCAACTGTATAAATCAAATGGAATGTGAAACTCATAGTTTAAGTAGATATTAAATCTTAATATTAATTTAATATTAAACTTTAATAGGTATTAAAATGGTTGATGTGTACTCTCCTATCACTTTGTGAGGTTTTGTGGGTGGTACCTTGGTATTCTGAATTTAAAGCATTATGATAACCATTTAAAGAATCAGCAGAGATTCTTTTTAATGGTGCTGGGTTTCAAACCCCAGGTCTTAGTTCACACTAGGCAAGCACTGTACTACTGTGCTCCACCACACAGTCTGGCAACAAGGAACTCTAGGAAGAAACTAAACATATTAGAAAAAGTCTCTCCTAACAATAATTTGATGTTTCTTTTTTCCCTAGCTATTCAGCAGGAGAAAGGTGATATTAAAACATCATAAATGAAGACCTCCTTTCAAGACCTACTCCAACCATGCCTGAGAGTAAGGGTTTTAGGATTGTAGAGATTTTAGGCAGTGACTCATGGAGTCTCACCTCTACTGCCTTGGATGAAAGGTCACCATTTGCCAATAATCATTAAACTTGGTTGTAAACTGCCCACTGGTGTGCAAATGTGGTTTTTCACTTGCTACAAGACAAGCTGATTTTAACCTAGAGTGGGGCCCTCAAATGCTTCATCATCTTTGTGAAGTTGTACTCACAACTATTTGCAGCTCCTCGAGTTTATCTTCATTTCTAATGTAACAAATATAACCACGAACTTCCTATGGTACATTCATGAAATTACACAAGGGTACTTTTTCAACTAAAAATAAATGAAGGGAAACCTCTTGAGCAGATTACACATATGTGAAGTTTAAGGTGGTAATGAGAACTATTGCCCTTATTTGGGAATGAAGAAATGGAACCATAGAACCTAAAAAGATCTGTATAAGATGTGAAAAGATAGCCATGCTTTCTTGAAAGTGTTTTTTTTTTCTCACTTTAATGGAAACACCCAAACCTGGAGCTGGATGGGGATGTGGCAGAAAACACTTGCTAAAACACACCATATTAAAGACAACAGGGTCTTCTACTGAGTGTACAATGAGATATTTAATATCTGTTGATGACTTATATTACTTATTCTCTGTTCTGGTCCTTGCATTGAATAGGGTTTACTCTCTTGTGAACCGAGCATTTTGATCATCAGTGACATAAGTGCTACTGACTTAAATGTGTTCTCCTAGTTCGTATGCATATATTTTAGCTCCCAATATGCTTATACATGGTGGTAGGATCTTTTAAGGGTAGTTAAAGTTAAATAATGTTCTAAAAGTGAAGCCTTATAAAAAGAGGAAGTGGGGAAAGAAAGCAGGACACATATACACACAGACGAGAGAGAGAGAGAGAGAGAGAGAGAGAGAGAGAGAGAGAGAGAGAGAGAGAGAGA
>NW_004949115.1:5943022-5955264 GCF_000317375.1 Microtus ochrogaster
ATCTTGGAAGGATGCTGAGTCTAAAGGTGCTTATACAACTGAAATGCACGTGTTTTGCATTCAATCCTGCTAGACCTTGGTCTGGACTTGCATCATCTAGACCTGTGAGGCTTTACATTTCAGTTATCTAGACCACCTAGTGTGCAGTGATTTTGTTAGAGTAGCTTGAACTGACTACTATACCTAGGAAAACACGTAAACAACCATGCCTCAATCCTTACCTTTAATACCTTTACTGCTTTAAATGTATAAAGCAAACCATCTAAATATCACCGAGTAGAGATGTCCGCTACTCAGTATAACTGGCCAGCATGTTATCCTAATTTACATATCTTCTTTTTAAAAGGTTACCTATTTGTGACCTAACATGTTAATCTGCTTTATCCTTTCGAGGGGTTTATATCATGAAATAACAATTGTGGTCACAAGAACTAGAAGTGATTTTGTGTGTTATCATAAAATTCCCCAAGTTTCAGTCAGTCATGACCAGAAGAGTATGGCAGAGGTGTTGGGCCTCTTTGATTTTTCCTTGATTCCCTTTATTGTTAGGAATTTTTCCTAATGCGAGCTCTCTGCCGACACAAAATTCCAATCAAGCCAAATCAAAATAATCCAAATTAAAAAATATCCAGATTTAATGGGATTCCTGCGCTCTCCGGTGGCCCCTGGGGCCGCGAAAACGATCACCAGGAGGAAGGAAAAGAAAAGAGACCAAATGATCCTCCTTTGGGAGCTATCTTAAATACCCTGTGGGAGTGGTCAGGATTTGGCATGCTGGGATTTGGAGTCCAGACAAGAGTCCAAGTGAGTCTCCTTTGGAAGCTTTCTTAAATACCCTGTGGGAGGGGTCAGGATCTGGCATGCTGGGAGTTGGAGTCCAGACAAGAGATCAAGTGACTCTCCTTTGGGAGCTATCTTAAATACTCTGTGGGCGTGGTCAGGACCTGGCATGCTGGGATTTGGAGTCCAGACCAATACAACTCTCAGGCTGGAGGCTAGGGCCTAGTCTCTGGACTAACAATTCTGTCCCGGCTTTCAGCACATGACATGCTGCACCCACATTCATTTTCTATCCCCTCATTTCACCTTGAAACATTTTCACAGGTCCATCAAAAGGATGCTTCTCTGTATCCTAGATGATTTAAATCTAGTCAAGCTGAAAATTAATAGCAATATTATCCTTCATATGCAGTTTCTTCATTTATCTTCCATTAAACAAATATCTGAGAGCTATTCTTCAGTTTCCTACATGATTTGGCTAACAGTGGAAATATGGGGTGATAAGTTGGAATATGTTTCCTAGTTTGTTTTTTTTTAAATGATGCTATAAGAAATACTCAAAGGGGTGGTGGAGTGAATATGATCAAAGTGCTTCATGTGTATATACAAGAATATTATATAGATTAAAACTGTCACAATGGAAGCTACGGTTTTGCCATTTGTGGTGGTTCATGCCTATAATCTCAGTACTTGGGAGGTGGACACAAAAGGAGCAGAAATTAACTCAAGACTAGCTAGAGCTACATGAGACCCTCTCTCAGTGAACAACAGCACCACTCTGCACTATCTTGTAGAATTAATATGTAATATTTTAAAAAGCTATACTCAGTTACAACATATAATATTTAGACATGTCTAATGAAAACATCCAAGAATATATACAATAATTTTAAAAGACTTTTTTGTTCTTCTTTTTGAATTTTTAAATTCATTTTACACACCAACCACAGTTAGCCCTTCCTCCTCTCCTTCTCACTGCCGCCACACCTCCCCCACCCCCCATCCACTCCTCTCAAAGGGTAAGGCCTCCCATGGGGAGTCAACAAAGTCTGGCACATTAAGATGAAGCAGCACCAGGCCTCTCACCCCTATATCAAGTCTGAGTAAGGTATCACACCACAGGGAATGGGCTATGCACCAGGGATAGATCCTGGTCCCACTAACAGGGGACCCACAAACAGACCAAGCCACACAATTGCTACCCTCATGCAGAGGGCCTAGTTCAGTCCCAAGCCGGCTCCCCAGCTGTTGATCCAGAGTCCATGAGTTCCCACAAGCTCAGGTCAGCCGTCTCTGTGGGTTTTCCTGTCATGATCTTGTTTCCCCCCATCCTCCTCCAGCTCATTGATCATATTCACCCCTTTAACGCCTCCAAAATCTGCCCTACCTCCTCTTCCCCCCAAATCTGTGCCACTTTATAATTTATTTATTTATATTTGTTTGTTTATTGTTTTTTGGGACAGAGTTTCTCTGTGTAACAGTCCTAGCTCTCCTACCACTAGCTGTTAAAGACCAGGCCTTGAACTCACAGAGATTCGCCTGTCTCTGCCTCCTGAGTGCTGGGATTAAAGGCATGCACCACCATCCGGTATTTTTTTTTTCATTAATAGCCTATTGAATCCAATTTGTGCTGCCCATAGTCTCCTGAGAGTAAATGTCATACCCTGGAGTGTGGTTGACCTACCAGTACCCACACCCTTAAGGAAAACAGCCCCGCCCACTTCAGAAAGCCACCAACTGTCCACAGCCCTTCAGTTAGGGGTAAGGCACACAAACTTCTTACCCCTCATACTAGAATATTGACTTTTTTGATCTTGTGCAGGAAAGCACAGCTACTGTGAGTCAAAACACAGCTCATGTCATGTCTAGAAGATACTTAGTTTATTTTGGTCTTTCCTAACTTCTCATTCTTAACAATCTTTCCACCCCTTCTTCCAATATGGTACCTGAACTTGGGGTAGGGGTGGTTGGAAAAAATACTTTTTATGGTTCCAATCTGAAATATCTCCTTCAGGCTTATGTTCTCAATTTTTAAATTTTTTTAATGATTTATTTATCTTTATGTGCATTGGTGTGAAGGTGTCAGATCCCCTGGAACTGGATTTTCAGACAGTTGTGAGCTGCCATGTGGGTGCTGGGAATTGAACCCTGGTCCTCTGGAAGAGCAGTCAGTGCTCTTAACCGCTGAGCCATTTCTCCAGCTCCTGTTCTCAATTTTTAATGACCCACTGATCGCGAAGTCTTTGAGACAGTCGGACCTGGAAAGCAGAATTAGTTCAATATGGCTGTTTAGATAGGCTAATGTCAGCTTGCTTGCCGTGATTCCTGGTAATTCATTTTACACACCAACCACAGGTCCCCCTTCCTCCCCTCCTTCTCACTCTCCCCACACCTCCCCCACCCCCCATCCACTCCTCCCAAAGGGTAAGAAATAAAGAGCTACCACTGCACACTGTTGGCAGAATGGACTCTACCAATACCTTCCTTGTCAGGGTGGACTCTAGTCTCTGAAACATGTGCCAAAATAAATCCTTCCTCGTTTTTGTCAGGCTTTCTCACAGTGATGAGATAAAGTAACTAATTCAGCCATTTATTCAAGCTCATTCTGCACACCCACCTAACTAATCCAACACTCATTTCCCTTTAGTCTAGTGGAAATGAATGATAAATGAGGAAAGTTATTATGTGGAGTGATGAATCATGCCAATCACATTGGGGTTGGGTAATGAGTCCAGTGGGTGAATTTTGTTATACATATATTCTTGAAAGTGAAGATAGAGCACAGCCATGAAAGAGTTTGAGAAAATGAATGGTAGTTTCAACCTAATTATTGTAATAATTTCCCATCATTCTCCTAATATGATGCTAAAGATAGGAGTCACAACTTTGAATTTATATTTTTAATTTGTCACAACTAAACAGAGCAAAAAATAACAAACCCAAACACCAATCCTTTTCTCATTCTGGGTACAGAACACACAGGGAGACAATTACTGGTTCAGGCTAAGTTACTCTCCCATAAGTGTGAGCTGCTAGCTGTGGCCTAAGGGATGATGGTTCTTCTTTAGGTAAGTCAGTGGACATTAGAACTTTGGCTGCTCTCACTGGATGCTTCCATCTGTCCAGTTAGTTTCAGATCACTAAAATTTACAAAATAAAGTTTATTATTCTTAATACCTAAATCCTCTATGCTCCAAATTCTATTTTCCTGTCATGTCATTATCATTTTTTTAAAGTTAGCACATTGGGTTTAATCATGATATTTTCACACACACATACGCACACACACACACATGCACACATACACACACACCCCCACACACATGCAGACACAGACATACACACAGACACAGACATACATACCCCTCGTTAGAGATAGGGTCCCTGTGTGACCAACACTAGCTAGGGTTTCATTGCCTGGATTGGCCTCAAACTCGTAATTGTCATGTTTAGTCTTCTGAGTGGAGGAATTACAGACATGTGTCACATGCTTGGCTTACCTAATTCTTTACAATTATTTAAATTGTGTTACTCATCATACATGCTTGAAGGATAACCTTTTAATTTGAAAATATTTCCCATTAACTTGATTGACTTTCTCTAAGAATGTTGCATGGAGAATTAGGTTGGTTTTAGTTTTCCCCAGTAGCTCTTTTTCACCCACACTAACATTAAGAATACCTCTAGCATCTAAATGTTGTAAGGAATTAGTTTTAAACTTAGCAGATGTTTAAGAATTCTTAATATTTACAAAAGCACCCTTATTTTTTCTCTGTGTTTCTGCCTTGTGAAGATTTTGATCAGATCTAGAAGTGAGGCAAAAATAAAGGATAGTATTGGTTTAAGCATTTGGTGAATCTGTTAGAATCCCTGACTGTTAATGACACGCTATTTAGATTGTTACTGTAAGCATTCCAACTGGTATTCATTTTCATTAACTTAAGCAGAAGTGTTGAGGGATATGATTACTTGACTTCAGACCTGGCAGCTGTTGGACTTTTTCTTGCTGCCCTGATTGTCTTGAGGAAAAGGACTGTCAAAGAACCAGACAGGCTACCCTTATACCAGTCCATAATGCTGTACTGCATGGCATCCTTGAAAAAAACACTACACAGTAGGAAGCTAGGGAGGGCGCTCAATGGGAGAAGTGCTTGCTGTGCAAGCCTGAAGACATCCATTTGAAACCCCAGAACCTGAATAAAGCTGGCCATTGTAGCCCACATTTGCAATAGCTACGCTCCTATATTGAAATGGAAGGTGAAGACAGGAGATCCCAGGAACTTTCTGGCCAGTTAGCCCAGCATACACAGAGGCGAACAACAAAAAAGAGACCCTGGAGCCAGTGAGATGTTTCAGCAGTTAAAAGCACTTCCCATATAAGCCTGATGAATTTACTTTTATTCCTGGAATTCACAATGGGAAAGGTGAACTAACTCTCAAATGTCCTTTGACCTCCACATGTGCGCCATAGTATTCATGGCCCACAAAAGCCAAATCCCCAAATAACAAATAAGTAGATTTTTTTTTAAAGGAGACTCTGACTTCCACAGGTGTGCTGTGCATGTACACACCTGCATTTACACACATACAGATAAATCATACATACACACATAATACACACACACACACCTTATGAAATATCTGTAAGGGTTATTTTTTTTTTCCAAAAAGCTCAGAGCGTGCCATCCATGAGCTGATGTTGTCCAGAGAGACTCTTTGCTCTCTGTGGTATCTTCAAAACTTCTTTTATTTGATTTTAAGGATTTATTTTATTTATGCTTGTGTGTACGTGTCTGTATGAAGAAACACACTCATGTGAATAGGAGGGTACATTCCTGTGTGCACATGCAGAGACCAGGAGAGGGCAATGGATTCCTTGAAGCTAGAGTTACAGACATTTGCAGGATTCCTGGCCAGTTAGGAATCCCAGCTCTGATGCTCGTGATTATGCCACAAGTGCTCCTAACAACTGAGCCCCCTAAACTTCCTTCCTTCTTTCAAGGTAACAGGATGGTTCTATGCCTCAAGAGATTCTATCATGACGTCAATCAGGCTGTTGCTGAGCTGATGGACCAATTAATCACATTAAGCACCTCCTAGGTAGCTTGTTGCAAGATGACATCCAGTCAGATGTTAACTAGGCTCCTGACATGGGGGAATGCCACAAATAGTGATGGGTCCCATGCTTCAGCAGTCACTATGATGGGTTCTTCATAGCCACTAGCATTGCCGTGACTGATGGCCGATCCAGTCTTTGACGCATCTTCTGAAGAGGTCCTTATTTCCCAAGAGCCTGAGAAGATTAGCTGGAAAATGTCAACTAGAAGAAAAGGCACTTCTGCTACCACTGCCTTCACTGCTGCCCCAGACAAATAGAGTTTTGTTACGTATTTCGCAAAGGTACTAAGGAAAGTTCATGGAGGCATCAGCCTTTCCCAGAAGACTATAAATACCATAGACTTATTTGTGAGAACATGCTGTTATTTTTTGAAATATGTCTTTTATTGAAGAAGAACCACATCACTTTCCCCCTTTTTATTCCCTTTAGCTCCTCCCAGCTACTCTGCCTTGAACCTTTCCCGTGCTCCACCCCAGAGCCTCAAGTTGACAGGCTCTTTTTTATTATCGTTATATATGTATGTATGCATGTATGTATGTACATGTGTTGAGTCCACTTTTGCTGTTTGTGTGTATATGATCTCAAGGCTGACCACTCTACATTGGACAACTAAGAATTGGACTCGTCCATCATTGGGGGGGATGTAATTCTACTTCTACAACCAGTCATTAGTTGCATGTAGTTCTTTGTCTAGGAGTGTGACCATGCTGAGTTTCCCCCTTCCTTGTTAACCTATCCGTTGATATTGCCATTGTTCAGTTCTTATTTATGTAGTCATTCCTAGGAAAGAATGTTTCACAGCCAACTTCCTTGTGTTCTGGTTCTTACAATTTTTCTGCCACCTCTCTCATGATGTCCCCTGAGCTGTGATGCAGATATATTTTTGGGATTGGACTTCCCACAATCTGTTGATCTCTGCATTGTGGTCCAGTATTTCTATAATGGTCTTCATTGTTGTAAAGAGACGATTCCTTGGTGAGATGTAATAGCTATACTTACCTGTGGGTATAAGGATATGATATAGAATGTATTAAGGAATTATGCTGGTCTAACGAAGTGATGGTAGTAGATTCTTTTTTAAGCTCCACGATGTAAGTAGCCTTGAGAAATTGGCTGGTTTTCCGGGATCAGGCACAATTCTCCTCCTGTTTAGTGGGCTTTACATCCAACGAGAGAGCTGTTGGTTGCCACCAACATGTGAGCATCACTTATTGCACCTGTATGCATATTTACCATGCTAGTGATTGTCATGGTTCCTAGGTGTTACAGCTGAGTAGGACTATTTAATTGCTTCGCTCCCTTGGCAGCATGCATAGTATTTTCTGGAATCATGAAAAGGAGACCAAAGGAAAGAAGATTTCAGGTCAGATCTAACTCAAATCATCCAAGTTTTGTGTCCTAAGTCTGCAGCATATTGTGAAGTACATGTTTTGACCAGGTGTCCAGCCACCATCTTCAGAGACATCTAAACTATTGTGTGTTTCCTGTGGCTAGGAGATATCCACAAATATGCTGTGTCCAAGGGCACAATGCCCCTCATCAGGCATGCCACTAGCCTGTAAGCTATCTCTCCACACCCAACTAGCCAAACCAAAGGCTCCTTAGAGGCACCACCTGGCCAAATAGGACTGTAACACTGGCACAGGTGTACGGTTTGAATTTAGGAGCATGGGTGTGTGTGTGTGTGGCAGCGGGTGGGGGGCAGGTGCTGTTTCTTTAAGAATCCCTTGCTAAATTAAATGCCATAACTTCTGTCACATACTTCTAGGTCACCCTTTCTAAGGACTGATGATGGAGTATTATTTATTTTTTTAATAACAACATTTGCATTTTATGCTGACTAGTTTATTGTTAACTTGACACAGCTAGAGTTACCTGAGAGCAGGGAACCTCAATTGAAAACAAATGCCTCCATAAGACAGGGCTGCAATCAAGTCTGTAGGGTATTTTCTTAGTGATTGACAGGGGAAAGCCTAGCCCATTGTGAGAGGGGCCACCCCTGGGCAGGTGGTTCTGACTTCTGTAAGAAAGCTGACTGAAGAAGTCGTGTGAAGCAAGCCAGTAACCAACAACTCTCAATGGTCTCATCAGGTCCTGTCTCCAAGTTCTTGCCCTGTTTGAGTTCCTGTCCTGACTTCCTTCAGCGATGAACAGTGTTATGGAACTGTAAGTCAAATAAACCCTTTCCTCCTCAATGTTTTGGTCATGGCGTTTCGTCACAATAGAAACCCTAACTAAGACAAGTTGGTACCAGGATAGTAGGGTATTGCTGTGACAGACCTGATTGTGTTTGGGGAGAGAATGGTGGAAGGACAATGTATCGAGATCTCAGTAAGCTATTCTGTAGGAGTTTGGAAGATAAGAATGTTGAACACAGTTGAGACGATGGGGTCCTGGCTTATGAAATTTCAGAGGGAAGCAAAGACTCTCCCAGGACATGTGTATGAAGAATCTATAGTGTTTGGTCAGCCAGAGCAAAAGAAGCTGCTGTGATTAATAAGAGACCAGAAGATTTATTAAAGTGAAGCCTTTGTTCTACTGGGACAATTGATGCTGGTTAGCTGAAGCTGAGAATTTAGTGGTAATTGCTGCGACTTCTTTTGCTCCGGCTGACCAAACACCATAGAGTCCCCCAGGTGGTACTGGTTTTGAAGGCATGAAGGGCTCATGAAAAGCATGTGTGGCTTGGTACTATGAGAGGCCAGGAGAGACCATTGGTGAAGGTTCAGCCTCAATGGCAGTTGAAGGCCCAGGATTTGAAGGGGTCACACAGAGAAGTGGAGGTTTGACCCCATGATGTGAGGCTATAAAAGGCTGTTAGTGAAAGTGCAGGCCAGTTGCAGAAAGGGAGCCCAGCATTTTGGAGATGCCAGTACCATGGGATGACCACTCAGAACAGCAGAATGGAGCCAGCCGGAGCCTAGAAGACAAGCTGTGTGTGCAGCAGAGGGCAAAGCCAGAGAAGCGACCCAAGCCCCTTAGAGGAGCCCAGAAGATCAGGAGTGAATTGAGTTAGTTATACTTTTGGAGTTTGGCTTTGCTTTGATTTGATTGTGACTGCACCCTGATGCTTCCCTCTTTAAGTAAGAAATTATTTAACTCATTTTTAAAATTTTTATTTAATTAACTTTTTTTTGGTTTTTCAAGATAGGATTTCTCTGTGTAACAGCCCTAGCTGTCCTGGAAGTAGCTCTGTAGACCAGGCTGGCCTCGAACTCACAGAGATCCACCTGCCTCTGCCTCCTAAGGGCTGGGATTAAAGGCGTGCGCCACCACCACCTGGCTAATTAACCTTTTTTTCATTTATTTTACACACCAGCCACAGTTTCCCCTTCCTCTTCTCCTCCCAGTCCCCCCTTCCCATTTGCCTCCCTCCCTCTCCCCTTCCATTCAACCTCTCTCTCCATTCAGAAAGGGACAGGCCTTCCATGGGCTTAAAAAAAGCATGGCACATCAAGTTGAAGTAGGACTGAGCTCCTCCCCTTGTGTCAAGCCTGGGCAAGTCAGCCTAGCATGGGGAAATAGGTTCCCCAAAGTCAGTTCAAGCCAGGGACATGTCCTGATCCCGCTGCTAAAAGCCCCACAAACAGACAAAGCTACACAACTGTCACCCACATGCATAGGACCTAGGTCGATCCCATTCAGGCTCCGAAACTGGTGGTCCAGAGTCCATGAGCTTCCATTAGCTTGGGTCAGCTGGCTCTGTAGGTATCCCCATCAAGGCCTTGACTCCTTTTCTAATATTATCGCTCTTTCCTCTCTTCAACTGGACTCTGGGTGCTCGGCCCAGTGCTTAGCTGTAGATCTCTGCATCTGCTTCCATCAGTTACTGGATGAAGTCTCTATGATGACAATGAAGGTAGTCATCGATCTGATTAAAGAGGAAGACCAGTTCAGGCACCCTCTCCACCATTGCTAGGAATCTTAGCTGGGGTCATCCTTGTGGCTTTCTGGGAGTTTCAGCTTAGAGGTTGGTGAGATACAGAGTGTGAATGTTTGCCTGTGCTTTGTTTTATAAGTTGATTGTTTTCAAATTCAGTGATTTAAAATTGGAATCCAGAGCTGAGCAGAAAATGCATATCTTGCCCTTTGTGTGAAATTATGAGAAGGGCAAGTAACTAAGGAAACCAAGGTTTCTTGGTTTTACTCTTCTCCCCATTTAAATGCCAATATTCATGTTGTTTTTTTCTAGTACAATATGAATAAATTTTTATGTATTCCTAGTTCTTTGAGACTTCTGTACATGTTTGAGAATTTCTTTTAAGCCAAGCAAGTCGAAAATTGAAAATGACCATCACATTTATCTATTAGATTAATCTGATGGTGATATAGGTGCTTTGCCCTTGTAAATTGAGGGTAGAAATAGGAACATTCCTTAATAGACCCCACAGTGGGTATGTGACTTGAAGTATAATGGGACGGATAGAGATAAGACTGAACGAGAGGGAAAACAAGTAATAGAGTCGAAGGATGGATGTGAATCTGAGTAAGTGATTATTTGCTTCAGTGGTTAGTTGGTCAGTGAGCAGTGGTAATCTATTGGTATGGTTCACTGAAAAGCAAACCATGAGAAAGCATTAATGCTTAGTGATTTTTAAACTGCTTACATTGGTCCTGTGGAATAATGGACTGAGAAACACAGTGTATGAACACCAGGCAGAGGCGTGAAATGGTAACTGAAGGTGGGACAGGTTGGTAAGGTTGGAGTCATCGTATCTTCAGCCAGCTATCATATCTTCATGTTGTAAAATCTGAGAATTCCTGACATGGACACATTCCGGTAAAAATCCTAGGACAAGTAGCTGGAAGGATCCAGGGTTGTCAGTGAGGTAGCTGACAAACAGTGAAGACTGAAAGAAGATTCTAAGAAGCCATGCTCACTATCCAAAGAAGCCGAACCTTCGGAGACAAATGATGGCGCAGTGTCCGTGAGACTGCAGCAAGCTTTAGGCCAAATAGTTCTCAACATGTCGGTTGTGATCACAGATTGGGATCTTCTTGATCTTCCAGTAACTGGTTCTTTTTAAATTTGTGTAGTCTACAATGTTCCCAAATGACAGAGCTTTCTTGCTTGTGCCTCAGCATAAGCATCCTATCAACATTTTACCATCATCATGCTGATGTTTGCTGATGTGGATCTTGTCTTTGCCTCATAATTCCTTTATGGTACTGCACTCATTAAAATCCCCCATCATGGCAGAGTTGTTGGCAGGGGGCTGATGGCTAGCAGTTTGTCCTGAGAGCTGCAGTGCTGTGGGGTACTGTATGGAGCTGAATTTATAATGTTGGTGGACAGGCAAGCTCTGAAAGGGGCTCTAATAGCCCATGGAGACCAATAATTGACAAATGAATCTCGTGAAGAGGCTTCTGCGTGGCGAAGGAAACTGTCAATCTAGAGAAGCCTGTAGAGGAGGAGGAAATCTTTGCTAGCTGTACATCTGACAGAGGGTTGGTGTTTAGAATAACTTTTACAAACAACTTTTATAAAATGAAACTTGAAAAGCCCCACAAACAAACAACCCAATTAAAAGTGAGCTATGGAATAGAATTAAAAACTTCTCAACCTGGTACAAGGATGACCCCACTAAGAGTTTTAGCAGTAGTGGATACATAGCCTAAACTGGCCACCTCCTGTGAGCAGGCAAGACTACCAGTGGAGAGACTGGGGTACTAAACCAACCATATAACCTTTGACCTGTCTATGGAATGTGCTGGTGTAAGGGTGGAGTTGAGATTGTGGGAGTGGCCAACCAATGACTGGTCCAGCCTGAGACCCATGCCATGAGAGAGGGAGCCTACCCCTGACACTGCCTGGAGCATCAGGACCCAGAGGCTGGATGGTCCGGAGACCTAGGAAAGAACCAAACACGAATGGAGAAAAAAAATGTCACTGTAACAATGCCTAACAATATTCTGCTATACTCATAGATTGGTGCCTAGCCCAACCGTCATCAAAGAGGCTTCATCCAGCAACTGATGGAAACAGATGTCGAGACCCACAGTCAAACATTAGACAATCCTGGGGAAGAGAGGGAGGAAGAATGGTAGGAGACAGACAAGTCAAGGACATCACATGAAACCTTATAGACTCAACTAACCCAGGCTCTTAGGGGTTCATAGAGACTCAACCGACAACCAGGGAGCCTTCATAGGACTGACCTTTGCCCTCTGCATATATGCTACCATTGTGTAGCTTGGTCTTCTTATAGGACTCCTAACAGTGGGAGCAGGGACTGTCTCTGATTCTTCTATTCTACATACTGGGTTGCCTTATCCATCTTGAAGACAAGGGGAGGTGCCTAGCCTTAACTGCAATTTGATATACCATGTTTTATTGATATTC
>NW_004949115.1:5956409-5961587 GCF_000317375.1 Microtus ochrogaster
GAGAGCAGAGGAGAGGAGAAACTGCGGTTAGGATGGAAAATAAGCAAGCAAACAAATAAATAGAAATTCTGAAAAAAGGAAATACAAATGGCTAACAAACACTTTAAAATGGTCTACAGAGCTAGTTCTAGGACAGGCTCCAAAGCCACAGGGAAACCCTGTCTCGAAAAACCAAAAAAAAAAAAAAAAAAGATCAAATTGGCAGTTGATGGTTGCTGGGAGACAATGAGTCAGTTTTCTTCAGGGATGCACAAATAACCATTAAGTGATGATGTTGTGGATGCTGGGAAAGGGGAACCCTTCTACACTTTTGAACTATAAACTAGTGAACCAACTTTAGAAATCTGTCTGGAAGATGGCATAAGAAAGTAGACTGAGAAGCTATGGAGATCAAGCTAGTAAGCAGCATTTCTCCATGGTCTCTGCTTTGGTTTCTGCCACCAGGTTCCTTATTCCAACCTTACTTCCTTTGTGCTGAGCATTTAACCTCCGTAGTTACACGAACACTCTCCTCCTCCTCAACACTTTTGTTCATGGTGTTTCTTACAGCAATAGGAAGCAAACTGACACGCAATAGGAAAATACAAGCAAATACAATAGCATTACAAAGTAAAGTCCTACCAGTCCCCCACCACGATTCTTATTTCTATGTGGTTCAGATGATGACTTGATGAATTAGCAGTTTTACAAAGGTGCCATTCAAGCTTCAGCCATTTGAAATACCTTATCAGGGCCTTTAAATTCCCTTTTAAACCACATTTTTATTCTCTGAAAGTTCCATACATTTATACACATATATTGATCGCATCCATTCAGCACTAATTCCAACTACTCCCTGCTGCCCAGCACCCCACCTCACTCCCAGCCTGATGTCCTCTTTTTATATGATTAATAACCCCGGAGTCTAATTAGTGTGGCCAATATGCACATGAGTCTGTGGATACCCCCTAGGGCATGAACGAACACTGTCAACAGCCACATCACCAAAGTGACTCCCCCTCCCTCAGAAGTCATCAACTGTAAACAGCTTCTCTGACAGGAAGCTCAGGAGCCCCCTCTCTTATTCAAGCTGGGACGTTGAGAAGCCTGTCCTTGTGCGGGCCTTCTACTGGTAACCACAGGGGCTGTGCGTTGATGTGTGCAACCGCCATGTCGTGTACTGAAGTCAGCGTTTCGCAGCTCTCCTCCTCACCCATAGCTCTCACAATCATTCCAGGCCGTCTTCCATGGAGTTTCCTGAGCCTTGGCTAATAGGACGTTGGTACCGATGACCCAGCCCCAGCTGAGCACTCAGTTACTGTCATGTAGCCCATTTTCCCAGTTATGTGCCTCTGTATTACCCACTACCCGCTACAAAAAGAAGCTGCTCCGACCTAAATTGAGAGCAACATATATTTAAGGGCATAAGCCTAAGTATTGACAGGACATTTTAAGCAGAGTACAGACAGATAGATCAGCTGTTAAGAGCACTTGTTGCGTTTTCAACAAGGACCTGGGTTCAGTTCCCAGCACCTACTTGTTTGTGTAACTCCCAACAATCTATAACACCAGACTGTCAGTATTACAACTTGCAAGGTCTGGCACTGGATAAGGCTATTAGAGATTTTTGTCACCCAGCAGCCTATATAGCACTTTCCGGTACTATGTAAGCTAGCTAGCAGGAAGATGTTTTTCGGGTCTGCTGAAGTTAATTTCTATAAACCCTGTATCCAAACTGAGTGATGTTTTCAGGAATAAGGTCTTGTATCTAGTTATTGTGGGCAACCAAGATCACCTGCCTATATTGTTTTAGGAGCATCCTCGTCCTGACACATAGGAAGGTATTCCGTGTCTAGTATAAAGATCATTTGCCTTGGTCAAGCTAGCTGTGTCCCTGTGCCACATGCTTTAAGACTGGCTCCCAAAGACTATAGTAAATGGCTAATTTACTATAGTGGGAGGAGTGGAAATGAGCTCTGTAGCTGGTATTCCTGTGGTGATAGTTGTTGTAAGAGGCTGCTAGTTTGTTCGTGGCTGCTCAGCTCCGAAATAATCACACAGAATTGTATTATTTAAATCACTGCTTGGCCTATTAGCTCTAGCTTCTTCTTGGCTAACTCTTACATCTGAATTTAACCGATTTCTATTCGTCTGTGTATCGCCACGTGGCAGTGGCTTACTGGGTAAAGTTCTGTCCACCTCCAGTGGGGCTACATGTCTTCTCTCTGACCCCACCTCCTTTGTTCTCCCAGAATTCAGTTTAGTTTTCTCCACCTACCTCTGTTCCCTGAGCCAGCCCAAGACAGTTTTCTCTATTAACCAATGATATTCAAGCATACAGAGGGGAATCGCACATCAGATAGTGGCCAAGAAGTTATGCGTCTCAGTCCATAGGCTTTTCTATCTCACTGGAAAGTCGTACCAGCCAGAGATCTTTACTTACCTATGAGATTTTTAACTAACTGCCATAAAAACACTACAGTGAGGAGAGTCCAAAGGAGACAAGGAGAGAGTTCCCTGGCTGGGCCACTAAAATATTGTGTCAGGAAGGACAATTCAAGATGTGGAAGTAAAAGAGTTTACTAGACTATAGCTGATGAAAAAGTTTTAATATGGAATAGGCGCTGTATATACGAACACAGTGGGCAAATTCTAAGAGGAAGAAAATGAATGAATAAAAGAATGACACTGTTGAGAGGAAATAGAGGCCTTTTGTAGCAGTTGAGGAAAGTTAGAAACATGCACAAGAACATGTCAGTCACAGGTCCAGTCTGAATTGGAGGAGAGGCCCAGGAGGCCCCACCTCCAGCTGAGAATCTATTGGCAGTTGGTGACTGCTGGCAGAGGAACAGTCAGTTTGCTTTTGGAATGTGGCCCCTGGAACATTGTTCATGCACCAGGGGTTGGCGCTACAACTATGTGCATAAGGGCAGTACTAATTTGACTCTGTGGGTTATAAGAAAAAGAACATCCAATTGGGAAGAGGATGCAGTACAGTTGGTATCTGCTAAGACTTGCAGCAGGGAGTGGGAGGCAGGTGTGTTCAAATTATATTTTATTCATGCCCGAAATCCTCAAAGAATAAATTTAACTTTTTTTTTTTTTTTAAAAGAAGCTGCCTGATGTCCCTTCGGGGCCATTTGCATAGTTTAATTTGAGTAGCTAAGCCTAAAGCTCACTCTCCTGTTATATAGTAAATTTTATTGCACTATGTGATTAATCCTTCCCTGGCTACTGGAGAAGGTCATTAGGATTTAGGCTGTGATTATTTGTCTAAGACATCACAAATCACTGGGTCAGGCTTCAGGCACCTAGGGTCTGACTGTGAGAAAGGGAGGAATTTTGTTCTGTATTTTTTGACATTTTGTTTTAGGCCCCCCCCCCATATAAAGATGATGCCATTTCCTCTTGAGGGAACTCAGTACTTCTATAATGGATCATTTTACCTCCAGGGCTCTTCTTGGAATCTGAAGAGGCTTCTGCTTGACTGTGTTTAGACTCAGTTCTTTCTCTCTCCTGCCTCCTTTGCTCCCTCACCGGAGAAGACACTGTATACATAACGTCTCAATCAGAGTGCCAACCGTATAGTATAAAATGTCCAACAAAAAGATCTTTCTACCATTTACTGTAGTACTGAGTCTTAGAATATGAAGAAAGGCAAGCTGTGGCCCTTATCCCTTGCTACACTGCAGCTGAATGGAGAACTAGTCCGAATAGTGGGTCATTCTGAGTGACTCTTTGCAACAGACAATATTTCATCAAGGCCATGAAGCACCCATCTTGGGGGCCCAAAGAGTAGGAAGAGGAGACACCGTGCATCGCACACTGCCTCTGTTCTTCCATGAAATGCTCAAGACAGCCTTTCTGTAGGGGAGGAATTCACAGGATGCCCCAGTTTTCAGGTCTGGCTTACTTTTCACAAATCCCCAAGTCAGCAATGCTCACAGCTAGCAAGGCAACAAAGCACTTTTCAAATACTCCCTAGCAACTCCCCTTTGTTATTTAGGCTTATCTATGCATAAAGCCCTACAGCTAGGCTCAGGAAAGAACAGGTCATCCTCCCTTATCTCAACTGTCAGTCCTAAGCAAACAGATGGGGACCAGGCAGTCAAGAGTGCATCCATCCACATTGCTGTTTGGAACAGAAGCCTACATCCACTGTTTCTCTTCACCAGAGGCGTGACTTCCAGAACTGAGAGTTCAGATAGTCGATATTCATTACTGGTTGCAGAATATGTTTCCTGCCCATACCTCACAAAAAGTGGTAGGCCCTTTTCTCCAGAGGAGAATGCTGAGGCTTGGATCTAATCTAGTAATTTACCCAGTGTAGTAAATTCAGTAAGAGGCACAGCTGGGAAGCCCAGACTGCATCTAACCCCAAACCTCTGTTCTTTATTACTCTTGCTATAGTAGAGTCCAGTCTTGCTGGCTCATATCTGTCATAGAATCCAAATAGGCATACCTTTCTCCATGAATGGAACTCCATTTCAACATTTGCCTCAAGGAAACCAAGGCACCCAAAGTGATAGAGAAAACGTCTTGAACAAGATATCGAAAGTAAAGTATTCCCACTTCTCTATTAACTGTTGTGATCTGCAAATCCTCAAGTCCTAGAAATGTCCTCCTTCAAACATCACTCTTTCTAGGGTGTGACTGAACTTTATGGTTTGTGATGTCTTACACAAATAATCACAGCACATTCAGATGACCTAATGTGTAATTCTTTGTCTCTCCATAGGGGGCTAACCATCCAATCCAGAAATCGTGATATTTTCAGTAGTGAAAAGAGTGCTGTGTATGATTGTGTGGGACCAAAGAGGTAGAATACATAATGCTTTGCTAACTTCTAATTTAAAGTTTTTAAATGTTAATGAAATAGGGATAACAGTTGCTGAAAGCCATTGGATTATGGGAAAAAACTGCCGAATCAAGTCAGACCATGTATTTTAAATGATTTAACATTAAAGTAGTTCAGAGAAAGTATTAAGTTAGGGCTGAGGTTATGCCTCGCTTCCACAGGAGATAAAAAAATATGGATTCCATCAAAACTGATAAAATCCCACATGAGCAAGAGGAATCTCTCTGATGCTTCAGCTGCTGAGATGCCTCTGGGAAACCAAAGACCTGTGGAGCAGACAGCGAATTCTCCCACCTGGGGGGCAGCTTAAGAATTTATGTGACAGTGTGGGCCTCTTCCCT
>NW_004949115.1:5962307-5969314 GCF_000317375.1 Microtus ochrogaster
AAAATTTAAAAAAAAAGTGAAAAAAATTTATGTGACAAAGAGGAGGGAAATGACTCAGAAACTTGAATGCTGCAAATCTGGTCCTTGATATACTTATTTGTGGTAATTATACAGGTGCCAGGGACAAACTATACATATTGGGCTTTTATCCCCAATTCTCCAATTAACATAGCAGTGAGTTGGGGAGATACGGATATTCCTGTAGTGGTTTACTGAATCTTCATGGCTACCTGGTCCATATGACAACAGAGGTCCTTCTCAGCCAACGGAGGAGGGTGGAGTGATTGACAATTATACTGGGGGAGTACAGGGAATTCCCATTTGCATGGGAAATG
Organism: Microtus ochrogaster; assembly: GCF_000317375.1. Lineage (NCBI taxonomy): Eukaryota > Metazoa > Chordata > Mammalia > Rodentia > Cricetidae > Microtus > Microtus ochrogaster. The sequence continues at coordinate 5,962,643 of NW_004949115.1, forward strand.
GAACTCAATGCCTAAAGGTAACTTCTCAGTTATGGCTATCAATAGTCAAAACTACCAGAGATTATCTTAAGTTTTATATGCTTCAAGCATCTGGTTTTAAAGGGCAGGAGATTAATGCTACTAATTCCATAAATCTATCATTCTGTGAGATATGGGTTACCTACAGGAATCTGATTGGGTGAATTAGAAATAATGTAAGAGTGAGAAGCCTCGAGTATTAATTAATATCGCCCAAGGAGACATCATAGACTGGAGCCCTTCTGGGCTTCACTTCAAGAAAAATATTCTCACTCAGAACTAAGATGGAAATGACAGAATTTTAATGCATGGAGTTGGAATAGCAGATCCTCTCCTGCAATTTGGCAATTTAATTCAGACTAACTTGTGGAAATTGACAAGTGCCTTCCACTCTCTTAAGGCATGGGAAGGAAAATTAAACATTAAGGATCATAATAAATCAGCCATCAGCCATAATATATATCTTACTTACTACTGAAAGGGCCTGTTAAAATAGAACCCTAAAAATTAGAGCATCACTTGTGAACACTGTACCCTTCATACCTGTGTTAACTCTAGTATAGTTTTTTTCTTTTTCTTTTTCTTGTTTTTTTCAAGATAGGGTCTCTCTGTAGCTTTGGAGCCTGTCCTGGAACTAGCTCTTGTAGACCAGGCTGGCCTTGAACTCACAGAGATCTGCCTGCCTCTGCCTCTTGAATGCTGGGATTAAAGGTGTGCACCCACGCTAACACTAGTTAAATTTGACTATTATGAGTTTATCTATTCTAAGAGCAAGGCTGGCAATCTGGATGCCAGTGAGGTGGTTGAGCCATGGCAAGACTCTCCTGTGAATCCCTTGTGCAGAAGTTCACTAAGAAGCTTTTGAAAAGAACACGCTGAATGGTTGGACTGGTTGTTGTGGTTACCTTGGGGATCATAGCATTGACAGCTACAGCAGTGACAGCTGGGCTGGCGCTTCATGAGGAAATCCAAACTGTTGAATTCGAGAGTGGCATAAATGGTCAACAGAACTTTGGACTGCACGAAATAAAATTGATAATGAGATAGTAAATGAATTAGCCGAGTTAAGGCAAATTGTTATATTGTTAGGGGATTAGTTAGGAATTTTGAAGGAGCAGATAAAAATTAAAACGTGATTGGAATGTTTCTTCTTATATTACACCCTTAAGATCTAAGGAATGCAAGTGTGATTGGGATAAGGTTAAGATGCATTTGTTGCATCTCCCTAATTCTTCTCAAATGTTCTATGATTTACAGAAAGAAATTGGGGAGACTTTTACAAAAACGTTACCTGATATGACAGGAATGGATAGTATGCAAAGTCTTGTAGATACCATAGTTCCATTCAACCCTATGAATCACTTTAACAGAACTCTTAATGTAGCAGTTGCTGTTCTTGTCCTAGCAATAGCAGGCTTACTAGTTTTAAAATGTGTTTTGACCTACTTATGTAAGATTGTAAGACACAGAGAAAAAAATACCCATATATACTATGAGGGTGCATAACCTTCGAAATAATTAAATTTTGTACAAAGGAGAAGGAAATCTGTGGCAGAATTTCCTACCAGCCTGGCACCAGAGGGTTAGCAAGCAACCCTCACCCCCCCCAATACTAGCCATAAACCCTGCTGGTCAATACCTGGCTTACTCTAGCTCCAGAGTTAGCACCCAGCCCTAATCCACCCTTTGTGTTACAGATACCTTTAGTTACCCTATGTGAATCTTGTCTGAGAGTTTCCCATGGATACAAGGGAGGAAACCCGGAAAACCATGGTACCTCCTGAATCCAGGTATTTGCACTTGGCATTGTATATTTGGAAGCTTCATTCAGGTTGTTGTGAGCTGATGGAAATGTACTGGCTAACGTGTACACACAGGGAAAAATAAAAATGCTGAAGGGATAAGGAACGTGCTTCAGTTCACTGAGGTTGGGGACCCCTGCTGCTGCTAAGGCTAAGTTCATTCTCAAAGTGTCTCCAAGTTTTCATTTCATGGACCCCCATGAACCTGCACATCTGTGCCACAATACCTGTGACAAAAAATGATGCCTAATGGTATTCTTCTGTTCTCCTAGATCAGTTCCTGGCTCATCTGTAATCAGAGAAGCTTCCTCCTGCAGCAACTAGGAACAAATACAGAGACTCACAACCAGACATATGTGGAGAGTGAGAGACCTTGGAGCAATCTACTATAAATGAGATGTCTCCATCAAATTACTCCCGTTGTGGCTCAGGGAAGCTGGTCCTGGTCAAAGAAGGAACAGGGAGAAATTGTATGATCCAGAGGAGGTAGAGAACACCAAGAAAACAAGGCCCTCTAAATCAAGATGATACACACACATATGAAGTCACAAAGAGACTGAGAAAGCATGAAAAAGGCCTACATGGGCCTTCACCAGTTGGGGCCCTAGAGCTGAAAAGAGAAGCCGACATATGCCCTCATCCCTAACCCAGAAGCAATATCCTATTGATAACTATACTTATAAATGAAAAATTAGTTTCCTCAAAGGGAGTCTTACTGGAGAAACAAACTATACTCCTTTTTTTCCTAGTTCCTATAGGTTACTCTTTTTTATTGATTTTTATTGAGCTCTACATTTTTCTATGCTCCCCTCCCTGCCTCTCCTCCCCTTCAACACTTTCCCAAGGTCCCCATGCTCCCAATTTACTCAGGAGATCCTGTCTTTTTCTACTTCCCACGTAGCTATATATGTCTCTCTTAGGGCCCTCGTTGTTGTCTAGTTCTCTGGGATTGTGATTTGTAGGCTGGTTTTCTTTGCTTCTTGTTTAAAAACCACTTGAGTGAGTACATGTGATAATTGTCTTTCTGTGTCTGGGTTACCTCACTCAATATGATGTTTTCTAGATCCATCAATTTTCCTGCAAAATTCAAGCTGTTGTTATTATTTTCTGCTGTGTAGTACTCCATTGTGTAAATGTACCACATTTTCCTTATCCATTGTTTGGTCGAGGTTGTTATATAGTATATATATATATTATATAATACATATATATTATAATCATCATATTATTATATTAATATTATGTTATATATTATAACACCTCAGAAGTCTGTTTTCTATTGAGAGATAGAAACGAGGTAGATCCAGATGGAAGGGGATATGGGAGAATGGGGGGAGTAGAGGGAGGGTAGTTATAATCAGATTTTATGTATGTTATAAATGCTTGGCCAAGAGCTCAGGTTTATTGCAACTTAAATAACCCATTTCTATTAATCTGAATTCTTCCATGTAGTTCGTGGCTTTATCTGTCCTCCAGCCTGTCCTGCTCCCTCTGTGACTCCTAGTGACTCCTCTGACTCTGCCTGCCTTCCTCCCACAGTCTACTGTGTCTGGCTGTCGTACCTTATATTTTCTTTTCTTTTTCTTTTTTAACAATCTATCTATCATCTATCTATCATCTACCTACCTATGTATTTATTTATTTGCATACTGACCACAGTTTCCCCTCCCTCTACTCCTCCTGTTCCCTCCCCTACCTCCATTCTACCCTCATCCTCTCTTTCTCCATCTCCATTCAGATGGGATAAGGCCTCCCATGGGGGACAACAAAGCAAGGCATATCAAGTTGAGGCAGGACCATGCTCCGTCCCTTTGTATCAAAGCTGGGCAAATTATCCCACCATAGGGAATAGCCTCCAAAGAGCCAGTACATGCATCATAGACTGGTCCTGGTCCCACTGCCAGGGCTCCCACAAAAGATGAAGCTACACAACTGTCACCCAGAAACAGAGGACCTAGGTCCCTTGCTGGCCCCCTGGCTGTTAGTCCAGAGTCTGTGAGTTCCCATGAGTTCAGTTCAGCTGTCTCTGTGGCTTTCTCTGTCACGATTTTGACCCCCTTGCTCATATAACCCCTCCTCCCTCTCTTTAATTGGGCTCCTGGAGCTCCGCCCAGTACTAGTCTGAGGATCTCTGCATCTGCTTCCATCAATTACTGGATGAACTGCTTTATATTTTCAATAAAATGAAAAAGTGACATAGTACAACCTAATTTTTTTTTAAAAAACCACCACTTTCCTGATGTATCCCCAAATAAATCATGAGTCGACATATATTCTAACAAACAACATTTTATTTAATTAATTGGGATGCTTAAAAGTGTGGGAGGGTTCCTGAGGTCAAACTCGAGCTGATGCTACACCTCTCTTAGGAGAAGTGGTGGCTCTTAAAAGAGCCTTTAGGTTTTGAAGAAGTCGAAGCCATTCACTTGGTGGAGATGTACCGGAGCATGGCCATGGTACCTTCAGCTATTGCTCGATCGCACATCTCTCCCGGAAGAAGAAGGCGTACTGCACTCTGGATCTCTCTGGAGTTGATAGTCTTGCTATTGTTTAGACGGGCCAGATTGCTTGCTTCCATTGCGATTCTCTCAAACATATCCTTTACGAACGAATCCAAGACGCTTACAGACCTCTGGGACAGGGTGAGACCCACATGGACAAGTCTTAGCACCTTGGGAAAGTAGATGGCGAAGCTGTTCCTACAGCGGCGTCTGAAGAGACGGGCTGCTCTAAGCTCTTTTTTCCTTCATGCGTTGGCGCTGGAGAAGGTGGAGAGAGCGGCGGTGCTTCTCTGGTTTCTCTGACTTCTCCGGCAGCTGCTGCTTCTTCTTTGAGATAGCTTTTTTAGGCTTTCGGACCTTGACAGCTTCCTCAGATGTTATCAGAGGCTTGCTTGTCCACAGCCGTTGGCTCCTCCGCAGAGGTTGACTCCTGCCCAGTGTCCATATCTGAGGCACCTGCCACAGAGACCGAGGTAGTCGCCATGAACAGATAAGTCAGAAAATGGCAGTTTGTGAGGTAAGTGACGTACTGCGCATGAGGCATTACGACACGTGACAGACCAACTCAACATCTGATTGGACAACGAATCTGTTAGCCACTATACATATTGAGTGTGATTGGATGGTTCCTAAGCCTGGTGACATGTTACCCAATCAGAATAGGAACTCAATGATTCGCTAATCTTCTGGTTGGCAACTGGAACCCTGGACCCTTCTAAGATACCCATGGCACAGTGTAACATTATAGGATCATGTCAGGGGACTGGTGTCACACCATTATGGCTTTGAAAGACAACCAAAATAAAAGAATCCATAAAGAGCACATATCAGTTCTGACACCTTTCAAGAGCCTGAGTTCAGTAATTCAAGTCTCTTATATTAAGCAAATTTGGGCCATTACTCACTCTTTAAAAATAGTAAAATATATTTTAGTTTTTGAGGTTAAAATTACATCATTCCTCCTTCCATTTTTTTCTCCAACTCCTTCCATGGTTCTCCCCCCTCTCAAATTCATGCTTTCACTCTCATATTCACGAACTGTTCTTCTTTGTTGTTACACACAGAAAGAGACATAATGCATTTTATATGTGTGTGTCTATATATTTCATATGTATGTATGGATATACATGTAATTATCTATATTATATGTATTTCTAAATGCTTGTATATATTTCTAAATACATGTGTATAAACGTATGTCTATTTTCATATATATTAATATATGTAAATACACATATGTCTAGATATTATATATTCTTAAATGCTTATTATTTCTAAATATGTATATATGTGTGTAAAAGTGTGTGTCTATATATTTACATATTCATATATATGTATATGCATACACATTCCATATATTCCTAAACATTTATATATATATATATTTCTCTCTATATATATATTTCTAGATGTGTGTGTATACCAAAATACTAAAATACAAACAAACATGAGTTCTGAGGAAGATGCCTTCTATCTGGAATTTAGTATATATGAAATTTATTCAGAATACAGGCCTAAGGAAAGGATAAAGAAAGAGGTCAGCGTTGGCAGAAGCAGTTGTGTATCATTGATGTAGTTCAAATAAAATATTCTTTGATCCCCAAAACAATGCTGGAAGTAACATGGTCTGCCTTTATGTAGAACAAACAGCACTGCTACACTCACCTGGACCAGTCCTGGAGGTGGTCTATTTGGAAATGTGTGATCTTGGGGATATCAGCTCTATGCAGTCAGGTCATAGCCGAAGGCACTCATAACTCCTCAGCAGCTGTCGCAATGGAGCTTTCCTTGAAGGAACTCCTGGAAGTCCAGAGATGTGTCTATTGTAACTTCATTCTTAAGTGAGACTTTGGTTAAGGATACGTTAGGAGGATAGCTCTTATCCTTTAGCATGTGCTACGGCATTCTGCAGTTGACATAGAGAGATGTACTGTGAAAAAAACAGCACATTACCTACTGAGGGGTCTTCCCAGCCTCTTAACTGGCCAATCCTTGAAATGTTAATATGAATTTCAAAGATATGTGATGATGGTTTATGATGAGAAAATTTCCTGCTATTTTACCACACTGAGAGTTAAACAGAAGAGGCAGCATTTCCTTTTGCATCTCCCTTTTCATAGTTTTTTTTTTAAGTTCAGCTTGGAGGGCTTGTGGGGAAAATGACTGAATAGGGGATATCTCTGTGTGAGTCAGTGAAGAAGAGGGATAGGTTGAGAAAAAATAAGCCACACTCCACCAAAAGAGAGAGGAAGAGGACAGGCAGTGGTGGCGCACACCTTTAATCCCAGCACTCGGGAGGCAGAGGCAGGCGGATCTCTGTGAGTTCGAGACCAGCCTGGTCTACAAGAGCT
>NW_004949115.1:5969566-5972890 GCF_000317375.1 Microtus ochrogaster
AGGACACGAAAGCAGAGAAGTTAATCAAGTATGCACTCACATGTGCAGTTCTCTGGTGGCAGGAGAGGAAGGTGGACACTGTTTCGAACTGGCAAGAAAGATACAGGACGGACAGTCCAACCACAGAATAAGCCATCACTCCTCACATACATACAGTTATGGGGTGGAAAGAGCACAAGGAGAAGATATTTGTTAAAGGTGAGACAAATTCAGGATGGACAGTTGTACCCCAGTATAAGCCCATGGTTCTCACACATGCACAAGGAACGTAGAAGCTTTTTCTAGAAGGTAAGACAAATACAGGATGGATGGTGCTACCTCACTATCAGCCCACAGTCCTTATATATGTAGTTCTTTGGTGGCATGAGATTAAGTTAGAAACTGTTTCTAAAAGGTAATACTGTAGGGTAAAAGGGCCAGCCAAAGAAACACAGTCTGCCTGTAGGGCAAAAGGGCCAGACAGCCAAACAAATCCACCCTGGCTCTGAAGCCGGAGCCAGTGAAAGAAACACAACTGGTTCTAAGACCCAAGCCAGTAAGAAATGCTTTTAACCCTGAACCCAGAACCAAAGAAATATACCCTGACAATGAAACCAGTGCCAAACAAACACACTTTGACCCTAGAATCAGAGTCAGTGAAAGAAATATGCCTTGGCTCCCAAACTAGGGTCAAAAAAGTAAAATAAAATAAAATAAAAGGACAGTGAAAGAAACACATTTTGGCCCTGAAACCAGAAGCAAATCTGTCCCTAACCAACTAAGGCAAGTAAGGAGAAAACCAACCAATCTCCGAGCATAAAACCAACCAAAACCTGAGTAGAGATGTAGCCAATCTGGGAGCAAGGAACTAAAATCTGATCAAGTGTCTCCCTGAAAATCTTCCTGGAAAAACTCCACAGCTAACAAGCCCTATATCAGCCCTGCACCTGTTCAGTTTGCTGCTGCCCTTCTTCCAGGCAGAAACTCTCCTAGATTCTTCCTCCTAATAAACCTCTTGAATGAGGTTTGAATGATGACCTTCTTTCACCAGAGCTGAGATGGAGGAGCGGAGCGGAGCAGGACAGTTCACAGCTTCCTCTAGCAGAGCCGAGTGGTTACACTTTCGGGCACCGGAGGAACTGTAACAACTTCGCTGCAACTTCACTGCAGAAGCCGTCTCCTTCCTGAGCAGAGCTGTTACATCAGGGAAGCCCAGGGCAGGGCTGTAAGCTGCCATGCTTACTGTGACCTGTGCTATTCCCTGGCTCCCAACTGCCAGAGCCTGTTCAACTCAAGCTGTAACACTCAGTATTCCTTGGCTCCCAACTGCCAGGATCCCTTTCCATCTGAGCTGCAATGCTTACAAGGACAGATGGACTAATGGTATACCAGGTATACCAGGATAAGCCCACAGGTCTCACACATGCGGTTCTGTCAGAGGAATCGAACATGGAAGCTGTTTTTATAAGGCGACACGAATATAGGATGGATAGTTCTACACCCACACTCCTCACACATGCAGGTCTCTCATCACAGAAGTGAATAGTAACAGCTGTTTCTAAAAGTTAATCCAGACATAGGATGGCCATTCCTACCCCAGTATAAGCCCCCAGGCCTCACATGTGCTGTTCTCTGGTAGCAGGGGAAGAAGGTAGAAGCTGTTTCTAAAAGGTAAGACAGAAATACACTGGAGAATCCTACACCAGTAAGCCCACAGCTATCATACGTACGGTTCTCTGGTGTAGAGGCCAGGACAGTAGAAGCTGTCCCTAAAAGGTGAGACAGATATAGTAAGGACAGTCGCACCCCAGTAGTACCAGACAGTCCTCACACTTGTAGTTGTGTGTTCTCACAATTAGAACAGTTACTTGCTTCAGTTCTTTGAGACATCAAGTCATTAGCATTCTTTTGTTTAGGCAGTGAACCCACCCTAGACCAAGTATTCTGAAGGCAGCCACTCCAGAGGTCAAACCTCCTATTTCGAAAGAAGGAGCAGAAGTATGCTTGAATTTTTTGACCATTGGTCACAGTAGAGTGGATCTACCTGTATGGGCCATCTTAATGTCAAAAAAACAAAACAAAACAAAACAAAAAACCACACACACACACAAAACCCAAGTAACCACATCCCAGCTGAGGATATATAACCCAGGTTGCTGTCAACAGTTTTAAGCAAACTCAAACTCTCTGACCCTCAGACAAGGTGGAAATAGGATCACATTTTTGGCCCTCCACAGATGACAATACAGGGCACTCAGATCGACGTGGCCCCCCATGACAATATGGCCCTTGGCACCAACATGCAGCTGGGGTTTGTGATGATGTCTATGGCCCATGTTGCCACAGGGCATAGGAGCCATATATGTTGAAGTACAAGGGCTGTGCTGAGCTGGCCCTGCCCCTCACTGGACACTGCCTCAGGAAAGCTGTTGGCACCACTCCCATAGTAGAGCTGCCCCCTGCACTTGGGAGAGATGGCTCGTACCCTTCATCATGGGTATGGGAGAGCTGGCCCTGATAGCACAGGCCTAGGAGAGGTGACTCTGTCCCTCACCTAAGGGAGTCCCAGTGGTCCAGAGATCAGCTCAGCTACCACCAAGGCCCACATCCTGGGCCTTGAGTATCCCACCCTTACATCTACCCCATCTATGACCTTCTGGAATGTGTGGAGTGACTTGTCCTGCAGAACAATAGCCACAGGATCTCCATGACTCAGGGCAATGGCAGGATTCTGAGAGGAGCTGTGGTGAGGGTCCAGGGAGGATGGTGTGCCAGAGGCCTAGAACCAGACCAATGACTCATTGCAATGCACAGTTGGTGGGTGGAGCTGAATGGACAAAGGGGTGTACTGCATGACACCGCAGTTACCAATGCCACTAGGATAAAGGAAGAGAGGGGTTGGAAAGATAGAGGAGAAAATTTTTGTTGTTATTGTTTTGTTTTTAATTGATTTTGGGGGTTCTTTTGGGAGTATACTTCGGGGGTATAGGGGGGATATGGAGAGACTGAAAGTTGACCAGGATTGGAGTGCATGTTATGAAATTCTCAAAGAATCAACAAAGAATTATGTTACAAAAATCCAAATTACAATTCAATATTTGAAAAAAAATGTATTTGCCATTGGGGAAATACAAATTATAACTCTCGGAGATTCTATCTCATCCAAATAAGAATGGCTATGTTCAAGGAAAAAGATTAACTAAAACACTGATAAGAATGTGGGTAAAGAGGAACCTTTGTTTACTACTCTGGTGGGAATGTAAACTGGTGTTGCTGCTATGAAAATCAGTATGGAGATTCATCACATTCATATGTACAACATACACACACACAGACACACAGACA
>NW_004949115.1:5973247-5999254 GCF_000317375.1 Microtus ochrogaster
TGTGTGTGTGTGTGTGTGTGTGTGTTTGTATGTGTGTGTGGTACATATGTGTATAATGAATCGCCACACTGATTTTCATAGTAGCAGCACCAGTTTACATTTCCACCAGCAGTAAGCAAAGGTTCCTCTTTACCCACATTCTCATCAGCATTTGAGTTGTTTCATGACTATCCACACTCACATATAATACACAAATACACACACAACCCCGTTACATAATTTTAAATCCATATTGGGCATATAAAACACACAGTATTTGTGTTTCTGATTTTAGCTTATTTCCCTTAACATAATGATGTATAGTCCCATCCATTTTGCTACAGATGTGATAATTTCACTTTTCTATGGCTGAATTAAATAACATTGTACATGGGTACATTTTCATTATCCATTCATCTATCGATGGACGCCTATACTGGTTGCATTTCCTGGCTATTTCGAACATTGTAGCAATAAACATGGAACTAAGAAAGAGATCATGAGAGGAGTACGATAACTCTTAAAGGACAAAGAGAGGCAGGAGAAAGGAATACCTGTGGTAAAACAGAAGAACTATGTCAGGGAAAAGAGGGAAGTAGCCAAAGTTGGGCAGAGGGGATGGAGGAAGGAAATGATCAAGCACAAAGCATAGTAACACTTTTTCCTTTTTTATTACTTAAAAAAATACCAATCCAAATTCCCACTCCCTCCCTACCCCCCAGTCCCCTCTCTCTCCCTCCAAAGACCCTCTCCCTACCTCTCCAACCCTAAGGGGGTGCCATGCACCCCACCCTGTGGAAAGTCCAAGGCCCTCCCTACTATGTCTAGGTGAGCAATGTCTGCATAGTAGCACTTATGTATAAAAATGCTTAAATGAAGCATATTAGTTTATATACCTACTGTAATTATCTGTCCTGTCCCTTTAAAAGACAAGCCCCACTCACTCCCCCCTCAGTCTGCTGAAGCATGCAGATCTTCCTTCCTGCTTGCAGCCTTAGTCTCTTCTTTTTCCATCTCCCTCTCGAAGAGGCAGCTTCTGTCTCTTCCCACCTCTCCCCTTCCCCCTTTCTGTTTCTCTTTCTCTCTTCTCTTTTCCCCTTCTCCTCTTTCCCCTCCATAACCCACTAAATAAATATCCAACCTCACTCTGCATGACATGCCTATCCATGTCTGTCTCTTGCCTGCCACATGGCTCCCTGCCTGGGACCAGCCACATTTGGAGACCTGCAGTGTGGTCTTGTGTGTGCCCATTTGTCTTTCTCTCCTTGTAGGACTGGCCGCCACATCGAGGTCTCTCACCTACCCCATGGCTCCCTGCCTGGGACTCCTGGCCCACTGCAGCCACTTGGGGAACTGTGCATCCCTGCCTGGGACTGGCGGCTCTTGGGACCCACTGCCCACTGCTGCTGCTTGGGGACCTGCAGTGTTTCTGCTGCTGCAGCCACTCTGGGAACCTGCAGCATTTTATTAATTCATTATACTTACCTTAAAAATTAACTGAAAAACAGGCAAATAAGTTAAGATCAGTCATTCCAGAGAGCAGAATTATACAAATGTCTCAGGAATCCATTAATTCCTGCCAGTTTACCTGTAAAACTAAATATTTTAATAATATTTATTATAATTTTATCAAGTACATTATCGTGACTGGAATTGAAAAAGATTCATAGTTTTTATTCCAAATGTTGCAAGAATAAGAAATGGGAGTGTACGTTAGTCAAGAATATAAATGAGGACCAGTCCTAGTGTCACACCTTGAAATGATCTATCCAAGAAAGTTTTTAACAACTGCACTGATTAAGCCAATTTAAAGTGTTGAATCCTTTTTTTAATGGCCAGAAGGATGGCAGGCTCATGCCTCTGTAAAGTTTTTTGGCGATCAAGCTCAGGGGTACAGTGTTTTAAATGACAGAACCACAATTACATTAGTGCTCTGAAAGAGAGGGACCACTTTAGCAAAGTGTTTGGGGTGATCTAGTAATATCTGCTTTTTTGCAAATCTCAGGATTATTTTCCAGATGCTACAATTATTTTATTTACACTCCTTTCTAGTTATTTTGGATTTATGTTTAAGCTACCCAAACATCAACTATTTTGGTTAGTACATCTGGATCATGGTCAGAGCCATGGACAGTCCCAAAAGAATTACCAAGACAGATGTGACTGTTCCAGGGTGAAAAACTGAGAGGTGTCTAGGCAGACACAGAATAAAATTGGTACAAAATGGCATTACCATAGTCATTGCACTCCCCCCTTTCTCTAGTTACTTTTAAATCTTTGATCTTCGCTAAGGAATAAAGTCTGGGTCCCATCAATAGCTTAAGTGAGGGCAAGTCTTTGGTGAACTTTAAAAGGTAATTTACTCTACAAGGTCCCACAACAAAGTCCTATAGAAAGTACATGTTGTAAGTAAGGAACAGGTCAGGCCAGTGAAGAGAATTCTGAGTCACAGGTTCAAATCAAACATTTTATGGTGTCAGGAATTATCTAACTCAAACTCCTGCAGTTGTTATCTAAATTGTCTCTAACCTTTTGTAAGGTCTCTTCGCTAGTTCCTGATTTCTTAGCATAGAAGCAGCACGCCTTGCTTAGCATCACACAAAGACCTCTCAGGAACATGAAAACCAAATTTAAGCCTGTTTGGTTTCGGAGAACTGCTTCTGCCAAGAACTATATCCGGGCACAGAGTATATGGATAGAGAACTGAGGGTATCTAATGTCTGTACCTATCTGATAATTCATCTGTTTAAGCCCATTTCTCTTCTTATCAGAACTGTAGAACTTAATGCAGCAGTCCTTACTGTAGTGTATTAATTTAAAATGCCATGGATCCCCAAGTGGCTACAGCTGCCAGCAGACTATGGGACCATGCTGCAGGCCCCCAAGTGGAGGCAGGCCATGTGGCAGCAGGCAGTGGGTCCTGAGAGCAGCCAGTCCCAGGCAGAGACAGCGCAGTTCCCAGAGTAGCTGCAGCAGGCCAAGAGGAGAGAGAGATAGATGGGCAAGCCATGAGACCACACTGCAGGTCTCCCAAGGTGGCTGATCCCGGACAGGGAGCCATGTGTTGAGTGAGAGACAGATGGATAGGCATGCCATGAAGAGTGAGGTTGGATATTTATTTAGTGGGTTATGGAGGGGGATGGGAGATGGAGAGAAGAGTAGAGAGGTTGGGAGAGGGGGAGGAATGGAGAAGGGGAGAAGAGTACAGAGGTGGAGAGAGAGAGAGAGAGAGAGGAGATGGAGGCTGCCTCTTCAAGACGGAGATGGAAAAAGAAAGAGACGCAGGCTTAGGCTGCAAGCAGGAAGGAAGATCTGCCTGCCTTAGTGGATGGGGGAGGGAGTGGGCATGGCTTGTCTCTTAAAGAGACGGGACAGACCATTACATTTTTATCTCTTTTTATAATAAAAGAGCGGGAGGTTAGGCACCACAGGTTAAGGAATTGGGGCAGCAGATTCTCAAGACTGCTTCCTGCTTATTTGTGGGTATCCTCTTTGGGGGGAACCTGAGAAGGCTGGGTGCTGGTCACATCACTGGTCAATTCTCCGGGTTCAGAGAAACAGTTAAACTGACCAGAATGGGGGAAACTCGCCAATTGAAGCCAGTGGTATGCGTAGAAATCACACTGTAGAAATCACCCTCAGGCATATGGAATTCATAGTTGTTATGGAAAAGTATACCTGGTTCTGGATCCTGACCCTGGAAGAGGGCTCAGGGTAGGAGAGCTTCCTAAGTCTAATGACACCAATGTAATGTATTAATTAAAAAATGTTGTGGATCCCGAGTGGCTGCAGTGGGCAATAGGCCATGAGACCATGCTGCAGATTCCTGAGCAGGGGCAGGCAGCAGGCCATGTGGTGGCAAGCAAGGGGCAGCGGGTCCCAAGCAGTGGCAGCAGGCCATGTGACAGCAGGCAGCATGTCCCAAGAGCAGCCAGTCCTAGGCAGGGACTGGCACAGGTCCCTGAGTGGCAGCAGTAGGCCATGTGGCAGCAGGCAGTGAACAGCAGGTCCCAAGAGCAGCTAGTCCCAGGCAGGGACAGTGCAGTTCCCCAAGTGGCTGCAGCAGGCCACAAGGAGAAAAAGATGGACACACCATGAGACCACACTGCAGGTCTCCCAAGGAGGCTGGTCCTGGGCAGAGAACCACATGCAGGCGAGAGACAGATGGATAGGCATGCTATGCAGAGTGAAGTTGGATATTTATTTAGTGGGTTATGGAAGGTGAAAGGAGATGTGGGGAAGAACAAAGAGGCAGAGAGAGAGAGAGAGAGAGAGAGAGAGAGAGAGAGAGAGAGAGAGAAAGAGCGACAGAAGCTGCCTCTTTGGGAGGGAGATGGAAAAAGGAAGAGACAGGATGATGCAAGCAAAAAGGAAGATCTGCCTGCCTCAGTGGATGGGGGAGCAAGTGGGCGTGGCTTGTCTCTTAAAGAGACAGGACAGACCATTATACCTACCACCCCAATTCCTACCAACATTGGGACAAGGAGGGGGTTGCACTCCTGTATCACTGATGCGGCAGCCCATAGGGGAATAAAAGGTGCCCTTCTCTGATCCTAAATAAACATACACTTCGGGGAGTCCGTGTACATGCATATATAAAACCCATTATACAGATGTTCTGAGGTCATATAGTGAATGAGATTAGTAGTACTGGCAAACTAAGTTTCTGTGGGAGTGAAATAAGAGTAATCCTGAGCCTCATATCACAAGAGGTGGAAAGCAGAGAATTAGAAAGGAGGTAATTTGCAGTAACAAGACATGAATGCAGAAGGCAAAAACATCTGTGTACACAAAAGCACTGGAAAAGCCAGGGAAAGTGTAACACACAAGTTTTCTCTTCAGTTGATGAGATGCTTAGCTGTTCTTCCTGGAATGCTGGGAAAGGGTAGTTAATAACCTAATGATGCTTTGCCCTTTGATGAGCCAGTTTATGTTTAAGGCCTTACTATTTGAGCTATAAATGTGGTGAAGGCATATCCATTATAACCTAATTGACAGGGCAGCCCAAACATAGGAATAATCTCTTGTAAGAGTCTTGACCACTAGCAGAGAAGTCTCCCTCCAGGTAGCAAGGCTTGTATTCATCCTGAGGTGTCCACAAACACTAACAGATACTTATATATGAGGAAGCTTCATCTCCTTGAAGTCAACTTCCCATATCTTACTAGGGGCTACTTCGCTTAGATTAATGGTGGGAAGTCATTTTTCCCTTTGCCATTGGGCAGTTACCAACAATGGGACAAGTATTGGGACAGGCATTCATTGATGATCAGCCTCTGCTTCAGGCAGGGGAGTTCCCTGGAGGTCCGGGCAGCTGGCCAGATGGTGAGGTAGGCATTTGACACTCACCAACCATTTGCCTCTCTTAGGAGAGTTTTCACAGCAACTGTAAGAGTCAGGTCTTGGCTCAGGGTAAGTTTTCAGCCTCTGTTACCAGTATAGCAGTTGTGACCATGGCATAAAAATAAGATGGCTAATCAGATGCCACCAAGTTCAGGTACTTGGACAGATACACTATGGACCTCCACCAAGGTTCCAGAGTCTGAGTCAAAATGTCCTTTGCAATGCCCTGAGCCTTATGGATGTAAAGGTGGAATAGTTTAGTGACACTGGGTAAGGCCAAAGCTAGGCCTTGAGTTCGAGTCTGATTTAGTTGCAGGAAAACTTGCTCCTCTGTTTCAGTCCACTTCAAAGATTGGTCTCCCACCATGGCAGAATAAATAAGCTGGGCTATTTCAGCAAACCTAGGAATCCAGAGCCTGCAATTTCCTGTCACCCCATTCATATACATACTGGCAGCACTGGGGGCTGTGGATTAAAAAGAGAAAGGACATAAACTTGGGAAAGAGCTGTGGTTTGGGGTCTGGTAGGTGTTAGAGTGTAGAGTAAAGTGTGGCTATGCTAAAAATACAATGTATACATCTGTGAAATTCTCAAAGAATAAATAAAAGTACATTTGAAAACATTTAAAAACCCATTGCCATTGTTCTTGAGTTCTCAGTAGTCCTCATTGTCCGCTATGTTCAGCAAGTCCGGTTTTATCCCATGCTTCTTCAGACCCAGGCCAGCTGGCCTTGGTGAATTCCCGATAGAACATCCCCATTGTCTCAGTGTGTGGGTGTACCCCTCGCGGTCCTGAGTTCCTTGCTCCTGCTCTCTCTCCTTCTGCTCCTGATTTGGACCTTGAGATTTCTGTCCGGTGCTCCAATTTGGGTCTCTGTCTCTGTCTCCTTTCATCGCCTGATGAAGGTTAATATTCAGGAGGATGCCTATATGTTTGTCTTTGGATTCACCTTCTTATTTAGCTTCTCTAGGATCGCGAATTATAAGCTCACTGTCCTTTATTTATGTCTAAAAACCAAATATGAGTGAGTACACCCCATGTTCCTCTTTTTGGGTCTGGCTTACCTCACTCAGGATAGTGTTTTCTATTTCCATCCATTTGTACTCAAGAACAATGGCAATGGGTTTTTGATCCTACTGCACATACTGGCTTTGGGGGAGCCTAGGCAGTTTGGATGCTTAACTTACTAAACCTAGATGGAGGTGGGCGGTCCTTGGACTTCCCACAGGTCAGGGAACCCTGATTACTCTTCAAGCTGATGAGGGAGAGGGACTTGATGGGGGAGGGGGAGGGAAATGGGAGGCGGTGGTGGGGAGGAGGCAGAAATCCTTAATAAATAAATAATTTTTTTTTTAAAAAGAAAACATTTAAATACGAGAGGTCTGTTCCCTTTAAAACTCCGTAGCCATTAGGCAAAGGCTTTGATTTTCCCAGTGTTGCTCAGTTTTCCTTCTTTCTCTTGTTTCTTCTCCCTGTCTTTCCATACATTACAAATTGCCCCAACCAAGCCACGACATCCCCCAACCAAGCCATGACATCCTCCAACCAATCCATCACAGCTAATTTCTCAAACAGAGCACTTCGACTCTAGGCTTATCCCAAACATCCTGTCATGTTTGAGCAATGAAAACAGCCCATCTAGGTGTTCAGCGAAAACAAACACAAATTCTTCCTCTAGGAGAAAATTTGCAGTTATTTAACCTGAAATCTGACACTTTTATTTTCCCCCTATTAGTTAGCTGCGCTGTTTTTCAAGCATGAATTGATGAGCAGCTGGTCAAATAGAGCCGTAATAAGATCGAAAACAGAGAGGCAGGTGTGTGGTACATTAGGTGAGAAAAATAAAGCGACAAACCGTGATGACTACCTAGTGCTGGATGAGAGGGAAGAGGTCCATCTAGCATCCAAGTCTGCAGCCTGAGCAAGTAAGCTCCCCTTTGTTTAGTTTTCACAAGGCTGCATTTTACTTCTGTGCTGATTTTTAAAAGGTCCCCTTTCAAAATGGGGAGTCCTGGAATACTAACACATTTCTCTTAGTGTGCACAGCTCCTAGGTCCTTTTAGGATTCACTGTGAAACAGTAAATAAAAGGAACAGAAATGTATGTCTCTCTTAGCATCCTTCTTGCCTTGGGCCTTGGTCCTGCTTCAAGTGATGTAGCAGACTTTGTTGATTCTGCATGGGCCACCTCACCCTCTCTGAGGAACAGATGGGGAGTGGGATGGGGAAAAGTGGGGGGAGTGGGAAGAGGGAAGGGAGAGGGAATTGGGATTGGTATGTTAAATAAAAAATACAGTTTTTAAAATTTTAAAAAAAATGAACAGAAAGACAAATACATGGAGGAGCAGGACTTTAGTCCCCTAAACTTGGGAGACTGAAGCAGGTGGATGTCTCCCAAGGTGAAGCAGTATGGTGAGTCTTTGTCTCCAAAACGAAAAGAAGCAAGCAAGCAACAAAGCCTTCCAAGAAAGGATCCCGTGGGCACACTTGTGAAGGAATGCTTGTGAAATGTTTACATCCTCCTTCTGAGGAATATAGTACACATTTTATGAAGGTTTTCAAGAAGCCAGTTCACTTTGAGTATTCAATATATTTGGTGATAGAGTTTATTCTATGGCTTCTGATCCTAGAATTGGCCTTGCTGCTATGTAGTTCTGAGACTGATTTTTGTTTTAAGATAAGGTCTTAGTATGTACGTTAGGCTGGCTCTGACCTTCCTAAGTAGCCCAGGCTGACCCCAAACATATGGCATGCTTTTTGACTCAGTATCCTGATTCAGAGATTGATCTAAAGTTTCTTCTGTTGGGCACTCGACCTTTTCCAAATTCCCACTTGCATCACTTGCTCCACTGTGTGGGATGACTACATCTTGATACTTTAGGCTTCATTTCCCTGCAACCCACTGAGAGCCATGCCCTTATTGTCTCCAGTACATGTTTAATCTGGTCACCATAAAATGCTGAGTTCTTCCTCTTCCTGTCCATCTCTATGTCCTCTATGTTTATTCTTTCCCCCTCCTCTTTTACCCATTGCCCCAATATATTAAGAATAAAATAAGAATTTTTTGGTTAAGAAAACTTTAAGCTTGCTTATTATCATTATTATAGAATTTCTCAGTTATATTTTGAGGAACTTCCAAACTTTTCCAAAGCCATTTACCATTGTGATCCTATTAGCAAAGCTTCCATCTTGTCCACATAATTGCCAGCACAATTACTATCCATTTAGAAGTTTTAGGTATCCTATATGGAGTGGGTGGCATCTGATTGTGGCTTTAGTTTGTATTTCTATGATGAATAATGAGATTAAATATATTATTTTCTGCCTATTGGCATTTTGTTTTCTTTTTTGAGAAAATGCATATCCAGATCCTTTGACTGTGGGACCCTCACCCCTTATTCTCAAAGGGGCAAGAAGAAATTTCCTAGCAGAATGTCTTCCCAGGAAGATAGTGGCCTTCCCCTCCCCCACCCAGAAGATTCTGAGAACAAGGTCACTTAGCTCCGCCCAGCCAGTCACCTGGTACAGGCTGATAAAGATGGCCTAACTCAAGAACAATGGCCTTGCTCTAAAAACAAGGAGGGAGGGAGCAAAAGTCCTTGTGCCCGTGCCAAAGCATCTTCAAAGATTCTCTTTGTAGTTATGCCTTAAAAAGCTTACCCCACAGAGGAGATACAACTCCTCTCTACCTTGTAACGAGGATGGAGATGAGTTCCAAACATGTTTGTATTATGCTGATTAAACCTTGCTTATTACAGTCTGGGCCTCTCTGGTGGACTCTCTCTGGGGGTCATAATCTGGGCACAGCTTATAGTGCATTGGTTGGGAACCCCAGAGATTCCACACTATTTTTAAATTGAGCCATTTTTAAACATTTATTTATTTATTATTTATTTATTCAGTGAATGTGCATGCATGTTTGAGAGAGTGTGTGTGTGCGTGCATGATGATCACTGTGAGCATGAGGAGGTCAGAGGGTAACTTGAGGTAGTTGGTTCTTTCATTCTGCCACATACCTCTCAGGAACCTTACTCAACTTGTCAGGCTTGGAAGCCCATCTAAGCTACCTCACCGGCCTCAATTTTGACTTTTAGCAATTCAGTTGTAAGAATTATTTACATATCCTGTAAAGTCTCTTAAGAGATATACGATTTGAAGTATTTTCCCAGTTCTACAGGTCGTCTCGCCCTCTTTTTTTTTCTTGATGGTGCACTTTTTGTCAAGAACGGTTTAAATTGGGATGAAGTCCCATTTATCTGGTTTTTGTCTTTTTATTCTTTGTGTTTTTATGTAACATATAAAACTATTGCCTAATCTGAAGCCGCATGACCTACTCCTATGTTTTCTACTAAAGATTTTTAAGTTTTCCCTTTTGTCTTTTCTTTTTTTTTTTTTTCAAGACAAGGTTTCACTATGTAGTTCTTGTTATCCTGAAGCTGACTATGTAGACCAGGCTAGCCTTGAACTCACAGAAATCTTATTGCTTTTGCCTCCCAAGTTCTGTCATTAAAGGTTTGCACCACTCCACCCAGCTGAGTTTTAGCTTTTAAACTGAAGATTGTTCCCCTGGTAACAATACTTTTTATTCATGCCTTATACCAGTGTTTCTCATCCTGGGAATCGATAACCCTTTCTCAGGGGTTGCTTAAGACCATCTGAAAACACAAATATTTACATTATGGTTATAACAGTTGCAAAATTATAGCTATAAAGTAGCAATGAAAATAATTTTATGGCTGGGGGTCAGCACAACCTGAGGAACTGTATTAAAAGGTCCCAGCATTAGGAAGGTTGAGAACCACTGATTTACACGTTCCTGTTTGCATCACTACTATCATCAAATATTTGATATAACTTATTTTGTCAAAATACACAGCAACAAAAATATAGCAATGTTGTATTTTAGAGAGATGGGGAAGTATTTCAGAGGAGATGGGTGGTCCCTGGATAAAGCCATCTTTCCTACTTGGAGGAGAAACGATAATGATAATGACAGCTTACTGCTGCCACCTGCTGTTAGACATAGTCCGCACAGTTGGTAAACCCAGAAGTTGGTCTGGCTTAGAAGACAAAATGGGAATGAGGGAAAGGTTCTGCTTTGGGTCTAATTGAATCAGCGATCACCAGCCCATGTAAAACAGTCAAAACTCATTACTTCCGGAGCACCACTCCCACAAGAGAACACTGGTCTAGTAACGACAGATGTCCGTTTATTTTTTTTCCAGAATAATCCAAATGTCTATATTTTTAAAATGCGAATGTTATCAATTTTTAATTGATGGCATAAAATATGTAAGCTCCCCCTGGGCACAGTAGTGAGTTTCTGCAGCCCAACATGCTCAAGAAACTGAGGCAGACTGAACTGGCCTTGTCCTGTAGTCAGACTGATGACTATCTTGCATATCACCATAGAACCTTCATCTGGTGATGGATAGAGACAGAGACAGAGACCCACACTGGAGCACTGGACTGAGCTCCTAAGGTCCAAATGTGGAGCAGAAGGAGGGAGAAGATGAGCAAGGAAGTCAGGACCGCGAGGGGTGCGCCCACCCACTAAGAAGGTGTGACAGATCTAAGGGAAGCTCACCAAGGCCAGCTGGACTGGGACTAAATGACCATGTGCTGGACTGGGACTGAATGACCATGTGATCAACCTGGACTCTCTGAATGTGGCTGGCATTGAGGGCTGACTGAGAAGCCAATGATAATGGCACTGGGATTTGTCTCTACTGCATGTACTGGCTTTTTGGGACCCTAGTTTATTTGGATGCTTACCTTCCTAAGCCTGGATGGAGCGGGGAGGGCCTTGGATTTCCTGCCCTCTCTTAGGACTGGAGGGGGAGAGGGTGAATGGGGAGCGGGAGGGGAATGGGAGGAGGGGAGGAAGTGGAAATTTGAAATGGTATTATTTATACAGTAATAAAAAATTATCAGAAAAAAAAGAAACTGAGGCAGAGTTGCTTCAATACATGCAATCAGGACCACCCTGGGTAGCATAGTCTTATTTCAAATAATATTTATACGTATGCCTTTAGGCCCAACAAAAGAAGTCTCTAAGGTAATTTTGCAACTGTTCTACGTCCTTCACCAGTTATGCGATGACTAATGGACAGCTTGACAGGATTTAGAGTCACCTAGGTGACACATCTCCAGGTGTGCTTGTGAACGCATTTCCGGAGCTTATTAACCATGGAGAACAGATCTGGTTTTAACGAAGAGGCCGTCATCCTTTAGACTGAAGCCATGAACTGATTTTTCTGTAGAGGATACAGAGGAGAAAGGCAGCCAGTAGCCGGCATCCCCTGCTCTCTCCTTTCTGACCATGGAGATGTGCACGGACGGACGCTTTCATGTCCCTGCTGCCACAGGTTGCAGCTATGCTTCCCGCCCCATAGACGATAGCTTCTAAGCAGGAAGCAAAGTAAATCTTTCCTTTCTTAAGTTTCTTTTTGTCAGGCAGTTGGTTACAAAAACATCAGAAGTAACTAATACAAGTTTTTTTTCTTTAAGCTTCTTTATGAAACTTTGGGGGTTTCACATCACGCACCCCAATTCTGTTCTCCTCCCACTCCTCCCATACTCCCCCTCCTCTCTGTTGCATACCCCCTATGAAAGAAAACAAACCAAAGTAAACAAGCAAGCAAACAAAATCAAGAAAAAAAGGGAAAAAACCCATTAAACTGAAACAGAGCAAACAAAAAACCATACCAGAAACAGCAAACTTTCAGCTTCTCCTCTCCTGCCTCTCCATCATCTCTTCATCTGTCCCAATTGCAGTGGAGGCTTCAGTGTGTCATTATATCCATTTGTCCTATGAGCCTGACTAGCCACTGCCCATTGCAATGAGTCATTGGTGTGGTTCAAGGCTTCTGGGCTTTGGTATATGAACCTCAGTGGATCCTCACCAGTGGTCCTCTGAGCTATCCTGTGTCTTGGAGATCTTATGGGTACTGTTTCACAGGACCAGTCCCTTCAAGAGCTCCAGCAAGACCTAGATGGGGTAGATGCCAGGGTGGGTCAACCCAAGGCCCAGTAGTGGGCCTGGGTGTTAGCCAGTCAGGTCAGATTGAGCCACTAGGGCCACCCACCTCTGGGGCCACCTGCCTCTGGGGTCACCTGTCTCTGGGGCCACCCGCCTCTGGGGTCACCCACCTCTGGGGTTACCCACCTCTGGTGCAGTGGTGAGACAGCTCCTTTACATGCACACCCTCAAGTTAGATTCATCCCTGCCTGTGGTGAGGGGTGGGGGCCCTCTCTCTGGAGTGCACGGGCCAGCTCTCTTGCTGTAGTGGGAAGCAAGATTTAAGTCAGCTTTCCTAGTGCAGTGAAGTGCAGCACTGGTTCAGTATAGCCCTCTGATTTCGTCTCACATGATTCCTAAGGCTGCCTGAGGTGCCACTGGCCACAGACATCAACACAAACCCCAACTGCGGCTGAACCACGACCTCATACCTGGCCCTTGGCCACCGCTTAGGCCTGGATGCCATCCTGACTCTGCATGGAGGGACTGGTTACCCAGGTGGAAATGGTTTCCGGCAGCCATGTGGTCACTGGACACCACCAAGGCCTCAGGTTGCAGCCCCAACCCCAGGGCCTCTACATGACTGTTAGTGGCAGTGTAGGACCCGGACTTCAGGTTTAACCCCCAGCGCAATAGGACCATGGACCCCAACATGGGTTTTAGCAGCAGCTGGGTCTGGATGTCACCACTGCCCCCAGTGGCAGTATAGCCCAGAGATAACTAACTTGGCCCTTGATCTTGGGTATCTGCATGGCCTTCTACAGTAGCAGGAGCATCCGACATCAGCAGAGACATGGCTATCAGCTGCAGCTCGGGCCCAGACCCGCCATGTCATTGAGGATCAGTGAAGGCCACTCAGATATGGATGCATCCTGGTCCTCAGTCTCCAGCCCAGACTCAGGTTGCAAGTTTGACCCTAGGCTTCTTCATGGTGCTTGGTGGCAACCAGAGCCACGTATGTCAATCTGGACCCTGGTGCTATGGGGCAGCGGACCCAGATATGGCCCTCAGTGGCAGCCTGGACCTGGATGGTAGCACAGGCCACCCATATCTGTATGGCCCCTGCTGTGGCATAACTTCCCCTTACCCCAATTCTACCCAAGCCACAGGCTCCACCCAGATCCCGGGCCTCTGTATGAGACCTAGTGTGTCACAGATTTCTTTTTCTTTAATTTTTTTTTAAATTTATTTATTTATTAAAGATTTCTGCCTCCTCCCCGCCACCGCCTCCCATTTCCCTCCCCCTCCCCCAATCAAGTCCTGTGTCACAGATTTCAACGCAGACCCTGACTGCAGCTGGGGCACAGACCCAGACATGGCTTCAGGCAGTAGCTTAGTCTGGTCAACATCCTTGCTCTGAGTGCTCGAGGCACTCAGATCAGGCCGGCTCTGACAGTAGCGGTCACAAAATGCAGCCCAGACCTCAGGCTTAAGGACCATTTTGATATAGGGGTCAAAATTAAAAACAATTTACTCTGATACAGTTCAAATAATGTTAGTAGTGGCAAGGCATTCTTAGGGCACCTAACCTACTTTTCATAATGAAGCTCTCAGCTTAAAGGGATAGGGGCTAAGTGTTCTTCGTCTGGGTATGTTGATCACTGAGGATATTCCATGGAAGGAGTTGATGCTCACTTAGTGCAGGATGGATGACTATGTTTGTGCTTTGTCCCTGTTGCTGACTAGCTATACAATCATGGGATCTTTGATTGATGCCTCCTTTAGCTTCACTATGTGTCATTTTCCTCAAGACTAAAACATAAGTTGTGTGAGGCTCTATGTTTGTGAAAGCGGCCTCTACTCAAAGACGAGATCTTAGTGGCAAATGAAAAGTTGAATAAAGGAATTCTTAAATTCACATGGCCAAGTTTCTAGGTATATTCTGGGGCACCTGCAGTCCAAGGGTTCTCAGAAATTGAGGAAGCTAATGTGATACTAAAAAGAACCTTGATAAAAATCAGGTTCAGAGCATTTTGACACAGATGGAGAAGCTACATTGTCTTAGCACAGACATAGATCACAGAATTTTGAATTATTAAAGCTAAGTTTGCCTGATTGATCGTATGGAATATGAAGACTGCCAAACTTTAAAATGTCAGCAATTGTGATGATAATGAGGGTCAAGTGTCAAGATGGAAGCATCAGTGAGTTACCAGCTAGTACAACGCATCCTAAAATTACCCGATGATAGCAATCACTTCTCAAGACTGTGATTCAGTAGACAGGGTCAGTGCTGGCTAGTTTTACGTCAACTTGACATAAGCTAGAGTCATCAGAGAAGAGGGAGGCTCAATTGTGAAAATGCCTCTATAATATCTGGCTGTAGGGCATTTTTTAAATTAGTGATTGATAGAAAAAGCCCAGCCCGTTGTGGGTGGTGCCATCCCTGGGCTGGTGGTCCTGTTATCTGTAGAAAAGCAGGCTGAGCAAGCCATAAGGATCAAGACAGTAAGCAGCACCCCTCCATGGCCTCTGCATCAGCTCCTGCCTCCAGGTTGTGGCCCTGTCCGTCCGAATTTCTGTCCTGACTTCCTTTGAAGATGAACAGCAATGTGGAAGTGTAAGGCAAATAAACCCTTTCCTCTCTAACTTGCTTTTTGTTCATGTGGTTTCACAGACCCTAACTAAGATCAGGACAGATAGAATTTAATTGTATTTCACAATGCTCAGAGGTAATCCATGCGCTCTAATAACTTGGAGGGAGACTTGGAATCTGCTCTTGAGTCTTAGCAACTGCTAGCAATATAAATTTAAGGAAGCCACAAATTTTTCTGAGATTCTTTGCCTATAATTAACATGACTTATCAGATCTAATTTGTATTCTCAGATTTTTGTTTCTTTATTTTTGTTTTTCAGATCAGGTTTTCTTTGTGTAGCCACGGCTGTCCCAGGACTTGCTCCACAGACCAGCATAACCTCAAACTCAAGAGATTCGCCTGCCTCTGACTCCTGAGTGCTGGGATTAAAGGCGTGCACCACCACCGCCCAGCTGTATTGTCTGATTTTAAAGAATTTTTTTGAGGTCTGAAAACGAGGGCTGTGTTATAATGGCTAACATTGTCAAGCTATTTAGCTATGGAATCTAAGAAGAAGAGACAAACCTGTAAGCAAGCACAGTAAGGTATTAGCAAGGATTGGGTGACAGGGGTAGACCTACACACAGAGTGAGCAGCACCATCCTGAGTTGGCCCTGACATAAAGAGGTCTGAGGGACAAGCAGGTCTGCTTTGCCCGGCAGCCTTCACTCCTTGGTGCAGCCGTTCTCTGTTGACCCTGGAACCCAGCCTCTTCAGCCTTCCCAGGTGGGCTGAACATCAGTATCTCTACATGAATCTCCTAGGCTTTCAGCACCAAACTGGGACTGCTGAGGCATCCAGCCTCATGCACTGGGCAGGCTCTCCAGCCTACAAAATGGTCATTGTTAGACTAGCCAGACAATTTCAAATAAGCTAATGTCATAAATCACCTGTATACAATATACATATATATATATGTATATTCCTAGAGAACACTGAGTAATGCATGTTTATAAATAAATCAATATGTCCATACACATACAGAGGAGAATATGCTGATATTTATTCTCTTATTCCTTTTATGCTTATTCTTTCAGAAGCCCCGTATCTGTGAAAAGGAAGAACATTTAACTATTTCAACCAGGAGATCTTTATTTCTTTAGGGGGTCTATGCAGACTTTTAATTTTTTTTTGATTTTTCGAGACAGGGTTTCTCCATAGCTTTTGGTTCCTGTCCTGGAACTAGCTCTTGTAGACCAGGCTGTCCTTGAACTCACAGAGATCCGCCTGCCTCTGCCTCCCAAGTGCTGGGATTAAAGGTGTGCGCCACCACCGCCCGGCCCAGACTTTTAATTTAAAAAAAAAATGAGATTAAACTTCCAGAAAATCCAGTTTCATTTTCAGAGATAAACTGACAGGATTGAAGAATATGAAATTTGTTAGAGCTTACACTATATTTTGTTTTTAAACCACAGGTCATAAATGGCATTGCTGATTACATAGTAGACATTTTATTTTATAAATATATTATGTTTCATTGTGTGGAGGTTTTCGTAGTAATAGGAGTGTCAATGTGATAAATATCAAAATTTAAATGGCCTTCTATGCTTCATATATATATATGAAATAAATATATATTTGCTTCATATATATATGAAATAAACATATATATATATTTCTTAATTGCTAATTTTATTAACCTTCAGAATAAAGTCGATGACTTATGCCTTTTCAGACTCCAAGTCACAGACTCTGAGTGTACACTAGAAAAAAATCCCCTCTTCTCCACTCTTACTCTTAACCCATTCCTTTCTGCTTTCTTTATAAGACTCTTCCCATCACTTGCTTTTACTTTGCTCCCCTCTTCAGGTCCCCACTTTTGTCTTTTCCCTCTTGATTCTCAAGCATCTGGTTCATTTTTAATCCTCCGGTTTAAATTTTCCCAAGATTTCAGGCATGAATCTTGGGAACCATGCTCCCAAATTCAAGTGCTCACAAGGACCAGGAAGTTAACACAGATGACTTGATGCTTGTTTGTGGTTTCTACTGATGTGTCCAATACAGCGTGATGAGAACAATTTCATTTGAGTCAGTTCTGATTCTATGACTGATTTATTTTCTTTGTTGATGACATGATAATTCATCTAACCAATCAATAGAGGAGTCTAGAGACCTGAGAATATTGAGTTAGAAAACAATAAGCTGGCCGGGTGGTGGTGGCGCACGCCTTTAATCCCAGCACTCGGGAGGCAGAGGCAGGCGGATTTCTGTGAGTTCGAGACCAGCCTGGTCTACAAGAGCTAGTTCCAGGACAGGCTCCAAAGCCACAGAGAAACCCTGTCTCGAAAAAAAAAAAAAAAAAAAAAAAAAAAAGAAAACAATAGGCTGATAACCCGGAGCACTGTCGTGATACTGGCACGGTTCTAGTCAGAATCTAGACTGAGGGAATAAACAGCCACCACAGTAATGGGCAGTCAGATATGCTGGGTAATGTTGACAGATGAGGACTAGGTGGAATTGAAGGCTTTTTATGTAATGCTTTTCCTTAACCAACAAGAGGCTTGAGAATGTCTGTCCAGAGCGCTAAGAGAAGCTTCCACTATGTTCTTATTGTGTGTTATGTCAGAATCTAGTGAATAACAACAAATTCACAATGTACAACAGGTTTTTTTTTAGCAGCAATTTGCTAAGCAATCTCAACTTCTCTTGAGAGCTGACTGTTGGCAAGCACGGATTCTGCTGTTTCAATCTTAATTATTGATATTAAATATGAAATCACAATTCTATATTACACCATATTTATATCTCTCTATATACATATTCAGGGTAGAAAAATGGCCATAAAAGCATTAGAGGAAAGTTCAAGGAATTCAAAGAAGCCTTACTGGAGGAAGGCATGGGCAAGAGACTGATTGAGATGTACAGAGAATAGTTGTGGTGGTTGGGTAGTAAACTCTACTAAGGAGCTGCTGAATGTGCTTCCATAGAGATAAGTCACAGGTTCAGAGTTGAACTAAGCCTTAGGGCTCAGCCAAACTGCTGAGATAAGATATGGGACCATGGAGGCTAGAGAGGCAAGATGTCAAGCAGAGCCACGACAGAATAACAGACAGATGGGGAGATAGCAATTAGAGTGGACCCTGTCAGTGGTACAGACTTAGCTGAGCAGAAACTTCTGGGACAGTTGGGGATTCTCTGTCAGTCCACTGATGCACACACCATGCATTCAGATGACAGGCTGTTGGGGATCATTGCCATCACCTTAAAAGTGTTAGGAGACCTTCGTTTTTGTTTTTTTTTTTTAACTGAGCCCAGGTGAAGATGGTGCATCTTCCTTAGTCTCACACGTTCCATAAATTCTCAGGCCTAGTTTGCCTGATCTCTCTTTAATACCTTGATGTGCTGATATGGTCCTGACACACATTGATAGTTTATAGTGTGGCGCTTTGTGCTTTTAAGGTTAAGTTACTTATCCGTTTGTGCCTCATATGTAAACAGATGATGTCATTTACATGGATGGTGAGGTACAGAGCCATCGTCTCCATTTGCACTAGAGATGAAGCCAAATTCTGCTTTTAAATTGGAGTTTCCCAGGATAATACAATTTTTTTTACACAATTTAGAGTCATTTCGAGCAGGACACAGCCTCAACTTTTTTTTTCAATTTCATTTTAATTAGGCAAGTTAGAACTGCTGACTAGTCTAACTCCCAAGAATGGTCCCTCCAGTTTGTGATTCTTGACCTGTTATGGGTCATGAACCCCTTTGAGAATGATGAACACTGTAGAATTGTTCCTAGAAAATGCACATATATATATATATGACTATATATATACTCATAGTTATTGTTAACAATTTCAAATACTCTGTTACTTTACATATACTCCAGGCTAATGTCCTTGGCCAAAGATCTTAAAGGTTCTCAACTAAAAAGAGCAATGCTGAGCCTTCTTAAGTACGGGAAGGGTTAAGGGAGAAATGGTCCTTATTCAGAAGGCTATATTTGGTATTAGAGATTTGTAGGCGGAGACTGCTCGTTTGTTTCCTGGCCACCCAGATGCGAATAATCATACAGAAACTATATTAATTACAGTACTGTTTAGCCAATAGCTTAAGCATATTTCTAGTTATCTCTTATATCTTACATACCCATTTCTAATCATCTGTGAATCATGACTAGATTGTGGCCTGCTGGTAAGGTTCTGGCTAGTGGCTGGCGTCTTTCTCCTTTGGCAACTACATGCATCTCTTTGATTCTGCCCATTTTCTCTCTATTTTTCTGTTTAGATTTCTGCCTGGCTATACCTACTAAGCCATTGGCTGAAAGCTTCTTTATTAACCAGTGGTAATAAAACATATTCACAGCATACAGAGAAGAATCCCACATCAGAAATTCTTATGTTTTCCCCATTCTTTCCTCTTGATGGATGTGTTTACCAAGACTTCAAAAATCTAGTAAAGAACTGTAGTGGCATTTCATTTGTATTTTAATAATAAAAAAGTTTGCCTGAAGATCAGAAAAATAAAACAGCCACATTGGCCAGCTTTACAGACCAGGCAGTGATGACACACATGTTTAATCCCAGTAACCACAATGACACACACCTTTAATGCCAGTAGCCACACTAGCTTTCCATAGAAACCAGGTGGCAGTGGTGCACGGCTTTAATCCCAGAACTAGAGAAAATTATAAAACGGGAGGGACAGCTCTCAGTCTCAGTCTCATTCTGAGGTTTCTTGAAGGCAGGGTGACCATTTTCAGACTGAAGTTGAGGTAAGAGCTAGTGACTGGCTGCTTTTCCTTTCTGGTCTACAGGTTGAACCCCAATATCTGTCTCTGAGTTTTTATTAATTGTGCTTTAAAGAATCCTTTCATGCCTGGTATTTAAATATTCTGTCCAACATAACTATTGAAGTTCTGCTATTATAAAGAGTGAGAAAAGGGCCGGAGGAATCAACACTAAATAAGACAAACGTGGAGCTTGTGGTCTAGTGAGAGATAGTGATATTCAATGACATAAAATACACTAAAAAAGTATTGTAGTTGTAAATTTTAATGAAAGAGATAATCAAAGCAATGAAATAGAAAGTTATGAAAGGTAGGAATGGAAGAAATGGTTTCTTATGGGAAAAAAATTGAGGGAAATTTTTGTATGCTGAGACCTAGTGAATTTGACTTGAGAAAAATCATCGAATAGCTTTCTAGATAGAAGGGACAGTAAGTATGAAGACCTTGAACTACTGAAGAGCAAAGAGGTTGCCTTGTTTGAGAAGACACGTGTAGTTGGAGAAGAGTATGCGATGAGCAGCACAAAGGGTCATAATGTCAAAATAAGAATTGGTTTCTTCATACAGGGTCTTGCCAGGTCATGGCACATGATTTTATTTTATCCGAAGTGCGACAGGAAACAACTGAATAAGCCTAAGTATTTTTTCACAAAACAATTGGAATGATTTGTTGGAGTTTCAAATTAAGTTTTGGAGGAGATATTAGGAAAGCAAAGCAAGAGAACAGTATAATGAATATGTTTCTGGCTATAAAACAAGACAGGGTTGGCTAAGTGGGATAGAGAAGATTGTGAATAGGGCATAAATATTTCAGGCAGGCAGTTAAATGTATGTTATATATGATGCGCACACACATTTTCACAATAATAATTCCAAATGTAGATGTAAATATGAAAATTTTCACCATGAAATGTGTTTGAATCGGTAAACTGATGATTAATCTAACGAGACTGCATAGTAAGAAAAGAGCATCCACTGAAAACAAGAACAACTACAACATTTACAGTTCACTATAGAAAGAGATGGGGGGAAAGGAATAAAAGAGGTGGAAACAGAAACTCTGGTAGGAAAAGAAACAGAAGACACTATCGTCAGAGAAGACATTACATACTGAATTGTGCGCCCACCTCCCCAGTCAGTTTGCAGAAGTCCTATTATAATGTGGACCATAGTGTTCCCCAGAGGCCCATATTTTAAAAATGTGTTTCTCTTTCTATGACACCAGCAGGAAGTAATGGAGCCTTTACGAGCTGGATCTAATGGGAAGAAGTTGAGCCTTTAGGGTGTGTTCTTGAAAGACAACTCGGACCCCACACTCAACATGACCACTTTTCTTTTGCTTCCTGTCCACCAAGAGATAAGCAACTTTGCTCCACCATGCATTCCTTCCATAATGTGCTCCCTTGCCACAGGTCCAAAAGCATGAGTCTGTCCAAATCATGAACTAGAATCCCCCAAACTAGGAGACAAAATAACCCTCTCTATAGATTGATTATCTAAGGTATTTTATTATAGAAACGGGAAGCTGATGAATATAAACTCTAATCTACAATGTGATTACACTTGAAAGCTAGGGAATTGGGAGGTAAATAAAGTTAAATGAGGTTGTAAGAGTGGAGCTGCAATCTGAAAGGGTTATTGCCTTTATAATAAGACAAGGAGAGACAAGTTTCCATAGCCTTATGATGCCCTGCATGAACAGACCCTTCCTATTTTGACATTCTCATCTTTTGCATTTCCAATTATGTACTCCCCTCCAAGCACACTTAGTTTTACACTTTCTCAAACTAGGTAACAGTTCTGGTATTTCAAAGTCTTTGAGCACACTCTGTCCACTACCCTCCCTGCCATGTAAGGGCACGGTGGTGACTAAGCAGCCATCTCTCTACAAGCCAAGAAAAGAACCCTTACCAAAAACCGAGCCTTGCTATACCTTGATCTGGAACTTCCCAGCCTCCTTAACATGCTTGTTTTTAGAAACAAGATCTCTCAGTAGAACCTGGAGCTTGTTGCTTAAGCTAGGTGGGCTGACGTATGAGTCCAAGGAATTTTATTATGGAAAAAGCTTAGGTATTAATGATATAATTTATTTTCCAAAAACCATTAAGGCTGGTCTAAAGACATAGATCAGTTGATTAATTATTTGCCCCTCAAATATGAAGATCTGAATTTGATCCCCAGCATGATGTAAAGAGCTAAGCATGGTGGTGTTTACATGTAACATCAGCACTGGGCATGTGAAGACAGGGACGTTTCTGGGGCTATTAAGTACTAATGGTGGACCTTCATAGTTTGTCACTGAATTTAGGTAGAACGTGTCTAGTGTTTTATTATTAAGTATGATGCTCCCTGTGGGGTTTTATAGATGCCCTTATGTAGTAAAATTCTTCTTCTTTTTTGGTTTTTTATTTATTTATTTTAGATCACTAAATTTACTTATTTTTTTTCTGGCAAAAGCTATTTTATTTATGTATGTATTTATTCATTAACTGTTAGATTTTTGAAACAGGGGCTTTCTATGCAGCCCTGTCTTATGTCTTTTTTTATATAAACAACATTTTTTTCATCTATTTTACATACAGACTGCAGTTCCCCTTCCTCCTCTCCTCTGGGTGTCATTCATCCCGTTCCCCTCTCATGCCTTCCCCTCTACCCCCATCCCATCCCCTTCCACTCCTCCATCTCCATTCAGAAAGGGCAGGCCTCCCATGGGCTAGAACAAAGCATGGCACATCAAGTTGTAGCAGGATGGAGCTCCTCCTCTTGTGTCAAGATAGCCTGCGGAATAGGTTCCCAAATGCCAGCTAGGCTCCAGGGACTGCCAGGAGCCTTACAAACAGACCAAAGTACACAACTGCCACACACATGTGGAGGGCTTAGGTCAGTCCCATGGAAGCTCCCTGACTGTTGGACCAGAGACCATTGAAACATTAACGGCTGATATTAAGGAGAAATTCATTACTATGGAAGAGGGAACAGCTGATTTGGATCGTAAGCTTCAGTCCTCTCTCTGTGGGTCCAGCCCCCCCCCTCCCGCTCCTATCACTACAGACCATGAGCTCCCACAAGCTCAGGTCAGCTGTCTCTGTGAACTGCCTTCATCACGACTTTGAACCCCCCTGGCTCGTACAATCTCTCCTCCGTTTCTTCAGCCAGGCTCCTGGATCTCAGTGCAGTGGTTATATGTGGATCTCTGCCTCTGCGTTCATCAGTTACTGGATAGAATATCTCTGACGACATTAGAGTCTTAGCTGGGGTTATCCTTGTGGATTCCTGGGGGTTTCCCTAGCACCAGATTCCTCCATCACTGTGAAATGGCCCCCTCTATCAAGATGTCTTTCATTACTCTCCCCCTCCATCCTGCCCACAACCTGCCTCCTGCACCCAGCCTGCCCAACAGGCTCCCTGGAGATTCCATCCCTCCATTCCCCTCTGCCCTCAGTTTACGCAGAAGATCCCTTCTATTTCCCCTTCCCAGGGAATCCTTCTTTGGTCCCTCCTTGTTATCTTGCCTCTCTGTGGCTGTGGATTATAGATTGGTTAACCTGTACTTTACTCCTAATATCCACTTATGAGTGAGTACAAACCATGTTTGTCTATCTGGGTCTGGGTTATAGGTGTTGTTATAAATCAATGAAAGTATATTGGATTTTTTTTTGTGACCTGCTATTTGCATGACTGTTGAAATGATCAATGGTGCCTTCAGACTTTCCTCGCTCCTCAGCTTCCCTGTTACTGTTTTGTGGTCGATTTCATGTTTTTTTTTAAATGGTTATCATTGCCACAGGGAGCTGAAATGTTATACAATTGCTACTTACTGTTTTACAGGAAGGCCTAGAGGAAGAGTATCAGGCTGTTAGCAAGCTCAGGGTCAGGTGAGTAACAAAGAAGCTCTGTGAGAAGGGATTTTCAGGAAATTGCCAGACAGTCACATAACTATGTTTTTTCTAGGAGTGAGGCTTTGAAGAAGGCCCAAGCCTGTTCTTAGCTTTCTGACCCAGGAGGTCTGCACTGGTTGTGATTGAAGCCTCTTAATTTTCAAAGCTACCACACAGGGAAAGAGACTCTGGTAGTAGAATATGGTCAAATTCTATGCAGCCTGCTAGCCTCACTAGACATGGAGGATTTGTTTAATAAAGATCCCTTTAATTGTTCTAAGTCTTTGACAACTTCAAAAACACCACTGGTGCACGTCACAAAAAGTTACAAATCTCTATGACTTGTCCTAGCATGATAAAATTGTTTGTTTTTACATTTATTAGTTTAAGCATGAGTGTGTGTGTCTGTTTGTGTGTCTCTGTGTGTGTGTGTGTCTGTGTGTGTGCGTGTGTTGTATGTGTACCATGGTGTTTGTGGAGACCAGAGAGCAATTTTGGGAATCAGTTCTCCCTTTTACTATATAAGAATGGTAGCCGGGCGGTGGTGGCGCACGCCTTTAATCCCAGCACTTGGGAGACAGAGGCAGGCGGATCTCTGTGAGTTTGAGGCCAGCCTGGTCTACATGAGCTAGAACCAGGACAGGAACCAAAAGCTACGGAGAAACCCTGTCTCAAAAAATCAAAAAAAAAAAAAAGAATGGTAGATGGCTCAGTCATGCATGCAGAGATTCGGCAGATGCAGAGAGGCATTTTGTGAATGGATTGGATTATACCTTACTGTGGAGGAAGGATTGTAAAAAAAAATGCCTTTGAGACAGCTTCTTAGCTTTTTAATTGTTGTTTCTCTCTAGTGGTCTTTGTAAGAGTGTAGAAGCATTCCTTCTTTGATAATGTTAAATTTGTAAGTTTCAAGTGACATGTGAAACCTATTTTTTTAAAAGATTTTTCTCAAAAGTTTTGAAAAGCTATTAGCCAGGATCAGGGTGTAATAAGGCATAAAGTTTTTCCTTTTAAAAATTTAAATGCATGTGTAGAGTTAAGAAGCTGTTGTACATTTATGATTTCATAAAATAATTCTAAAGGAAAAAAAGAATGGTAGATGGAACTCAAGTCCTCTGGCTTGGCAAAAAGCATCCATACTCACTGGACCATTTTGCCATACTGGCCTATAGCTCTGTATCTTATGGAAGCAGTGGAGCGTGAGAGTAATGGATAGGGACTAACTTTGGGCGCCAGCACCAGCACCAGCTAATACCAGGTAATTAGCATGTAATTCCTGATTTCATTACTGTGCCTTCTGATACTTTATGAAATAAACAGAAGGACAGAGAGCCTACAAATCCAGAATGCTAATGATACATAATTATGGAAGATGAATATATTTGTGGGACACACATTATATGCTTTATAACTTGCATTCTTTATTGAAAAAAACTTATACGCTCTACTTTGCTTATGTTTTTTTTGTCCCACAATTCCTCTCAAGTCCTTTCCATTTCCCTCCTCATGAAATTGTTCTTTTTTTCATCTTTTAAAAAATCAAACAAGCAAACAATGAAAAACATGAAACACACATATAATAATAAAATCCCACAAATATAAAAATCAAAATAGACAAGCAAAAGACCAATAAGACAAAAAAAATGGCCAAAACAAACCAAATGAGACAAAAAAAATCTACAAAAAATACCATCGAGCTTGTTTTATGTTGCCAAACTACTTCTTGGTATGGGGGCCTGCCCTGAGTATAGTTAAAACCCCATGTGGCTTGAACTTGTGCAGGTCTTAAGCATGCTACCAGTCTCCATGAGTGCATATGTGCATCAGTCTGGCTGTGTCTGGAAAACATTTTTGTTCTTGGAGTTACCCAGCACCTCTAGCTCTTATAATCTTTGCCTCCTCTTCTGTGTAGATCCCTGAACCTTGTGTTTTCTCCTAGGTCTGTGACACGTCTAGCCTCAGCCTCTTGGCCAGTTTAGCAGTGGTGGGCATGAGTTCCATCTCATGGAGCAGGTCTTAGATTTAGTCAGATAGTGGTTGATTACTCCCATAACATCTGTGCCACTCTTGCTTCAGTATATCTTTCAAGTAGGTCACTGCTATAGTAGATCTTGTGTCTTTTTAAAAAATGTGTTTTTCTACGAAATTACTCATGATTTCAACAGTATCTTTAGGAGAGTATGAATATTACAATTCTGAAGTTGCAAAGATATCCTGACTTGTCAGGAAGCCAGGCTCTACTTAGAGCTGCAATAGGACAGCACTGGAGGGGTAGAACTACATAGGACAGTTCAGCCCTGGAGGACAGGTGTCCTGACTTGTCAGGAAGCCAGGTTACCTAGAAGCTGGGGTGCGGTGGAGGATGGTCTCCCTGCAGTGTAGATGGAGCTGCGGGCAGGCCTGTTTTTCATACTGCTCGGCTCCCACATGGCTAGCTTTACACCTGAAATAATAACACACAAATTGTATTCATTTAAACACT
>NW_004949115.1:6000429-6002338 GCF_000317375.1 Microtus ochrogaster
ATTTAAGATGTAAGAGTTAGCCGATATGAAGTGTGAGCTAATAGGCTAAGTAGTGTTGTAATTATACAGTTTCTGTGTGATTCTTTTGGGTTTGGGTGGCCAGGAACAAATGAGCAGTCTCCATCTACAAAGAAGGAGGAGTCCAGGAGAGTGTCTGCCTCTGCCAGAGGGATAAAAGGAAGCCTCCTACTGAACAGGCAGAGAGGCTTATATAGGGCTTCTTAGGGGTGGAATTTTCCCAGGGAGAAGAGGAATTGGTCAGTTTTCCTTGCTAAGGGATTGGTTGGTTTAGTTGGTCAGGGGCAGAGATGGCTCTGTTCTCAGGGCCAAACTTAGTTTCTTTCACTGGTCCTTTTTAGCCTTTTGACTCTAATCTTAGGGCCAGGGCATACTTCTTTCACTGGCTCTAATTCTAGGGACAAATTGTGTTTCTTTGGGACTGGTTGCAGAGTCAGGGCACGCTTCTTTGGTCCTGGGTTCAGGGCTAAAGGTGTTTCTTTCCCTGCCTCAGGTCTCAGATGCAGGGTGTGTTTCTTTCACTGGCTCTGGGTTCAGAGTCAGAGTGCTCAGAAATAGGTTGGTTTCCTGCTCCAGTTGGCCCTTTTACCCAACACTATATAATCATGCTTTCCAAATTCAAGACATTGTATTAAATTGGATTCTTGTTTGTAAAATACTCTTGTGATGTTTCTGTTTCTGATGATCGTATAAAAATTTGAACTATATTGAAAACCTATAGGAAAAATTAGATTATAGCAACCACTCCTAAAAGTTGTATTTTGACCCCCCCCACATGCCATGGCACACATGTGCCTACATGCACACACACGCGCACACACACACACACATATATGCACTTATGTATGCATATACACATGCACACACCAATAATAAATAAAAATTTATAAAAATAAAATAAAGCCACCTAAAAACCAGGTACATACGAATAATGATTAAAAAGATTTATATATGCATAATCTATGGAAAAGAAGGTAAAAAGAACATTCTGGATATGTGAAAGTCTAACTATGTTGAGAAAGGATTGCATTGGTGTATAGATTGCTACCACCTGGCTTCTCCTGTTCCCACAACAGACACCATTGTGACAGATACAATAAAGTTCAATTGATCTAAAGCAGCAAATGAACTAAAACTGTCAAGATAATATTTAGGTTAACAAACTTGCAGGCTATATATAAAATTTAGGGAAAACATTTTATTTCTAAGCAAAAACCTTATTTTAACTCCTTTACTATCAAGATAAACTGACTTTATTTTTTGATACAGATTTCACTTAGTAGGCCAGGCTTGAGCTCAGACTCAAAGAGATCCTCTTGCCTCTGCCTCCTGAGTGCTGAGATTAAATGCCTGTACCTCTATCACTAGAAAAATAAACTGAATTTTTGTAGGCTTTGAGAATAATACTTTAAGAAAAGTCTAGCAAGCTATGGATATTTTACATTATGTGTCACATATTATAAAATATTAATCTTCATGCAAAATTTCATATAACCTACACATTGTTTTACAGCACTTAGAACAATTATATGACAAGAAATCTAAAGTATTATTACAAGAAATAAAGTGAAATACTGTCTTACACATTAGGGAAAAAATCCTATCTTTAAAAGAAAATTTGTTAGTATTTCAGTACACATGACTTCTTTTTTATAATTGATGTTTTTAGTTAGCACACAAAATTGGTGTAGAAGGTTCTTTTGTTTGTGTGTTGCTTTCATTGGTTAATTAATCAAGAAACTGTTTGGCCTGATAGGGCAGAACTCAGGTAGGTGGGGTAGACAGAACTGAATTCTCGGAGAAAGAAAGCAGAGTGAGAGAGAGCCGCTGAGAGAGAGCCGCCATGGAGCTGCCAGGTCAGACATGCTGAATCTTTCCCAGTAAGCCACGA
>NW_004949115.1:6008113-6011298 GCF_000317375.1 Microtus ochrogaster
ACAAGTGATCTTTACTTTTATTCTCCCTATTACACACTCTAGTTCCCTCTTTCCCATCTCTCTAGACTCCTAAACTGCTATGTAAATGCAAATTAAAGCTACCATGAGATTCCATCTCACACTGTTCTATAGGGCTGCCATCCAGAAACAATAGATAGTACACCTAAGGATAGGGATGGGGACTTGGATCCTTGTACACTGCTGATAAGAATGTAAGTTAAGTGGCCTCTGTGGTAATCAGAATGGAGTTTCCTTAAAATTCAAAACTTGAACTACTATATGTCCCAGTGATAGCACTCCTGTGAATACATCTGGAAGAATCTCAGTCAATAAGCCACAATGATGTTTACAATCCACATATTTCATATATTATAAATCATTTATTATATAGCATATACCATATACCATACATCACATATTTTATAGAAGAGTAATGTTCTGGTGAAGTGCAATGACTTCATGAACAGAGTTACTGAATACTGTGTGTGTTTTAAATATTTTCCCTTAAACTTCAAACTTGCTGGAAGCAATCTATTTTTTAGAAGCTTCTTATCACCCTCCAAGGAAAACTTGTGCTCTCTTAAGAGAAAGTTCAACAAAACAAAATCTAACTGCAATCTCTAAGGTCAAAACTAGTACCAAAATGTGTGGGTGTTAAGAGGTTCCAGACTTCATTGTTTCATAAGAATAACTTTCTGGTAAAGTACGTGTTCTAAATGATAGAGTGGGCTTCTTGTGACATCACTATTGAGAAGCTTAATATCCATTACTCTAGGAATTGTTAGAGGGGATTCTCAAAATAGCCAAGAGGAGACATGGAGTTCCTAGTTACTAAATGCATGTATATGGGCTATATTAGAATTATCCAGAGAACTTATTGAAAATATAGACCTCCGAGCACCACCACAGAGATCTCAAGGTCCCAGATTAGGAATTTGTAGTTTTGTTAAGTCTTCTCTGTAATTTGATATACAATTAGTTTAGGAATCACTAGATTGGATAACCTTTAACATGCATATCAAGAGTAGCAATTTATAAAATGAGTTCCAAAGAGATGGGGTAAAAATGGGTTTTCTACTTTAGTGGACTTCAACGGTTAGAGAACCTGTAGTGAAGGGCAAGATATAGACATTGTAGTTCATTTCTCAGACTCCAAAATCTTTAAAGGAAATTGAAGTATATTAACCAATCTCACTAAGTTTGTGCCTAATTTATTCTCTTAGAGAGAAAAATTACATTTTTATGAGACTTGGATTCTTATATCCATCTTGTAGACATTAAAGTACTAGAGAATCAAAGTACTAGAGAAACAAATATATGAAGTGTTATAGAAGTGTGGAATGGGTCAAAAGAAAGAAATATTCCTTTTTTCTTTTTAAACATACAAAAGAGAAGACTATAGAGTAAGTTGGTGTGTCTGGCCATCATGCAGTTTAAACTCATGTCCAGTCTCTCATTCCGCCTCCAAATTATTTTAAATAAACATAAGATTGTCAGTCATATCTCATAATCCATATGCACTCCAGTAAAGTCTTTAAAGGATGAATATTCTTTCTAAAGTATCACCACAGTATCTTTATGATAAGTGAAAGAAAATTTACAGTTATTAATAACATAAAATACATAGCCCAGTGCTCAAATTTCCCTGGAAGTACATCAAAACTTTTAAGTTTATATTCAAATGAGTATGTTGATAATCTGGGAAAGGAAATAACTTTAGCATAGGTTGGTATATCTTAGAACGCTATTATTGTTTTAATCGTATGCAGAGATCATAAGAGTTGTTTAGTTTAAAGAAGTCTCTAGGATATTATTTAGGTGTGTTTTGCTATTTTTTATTAAAGATTTTGCTAAAGATTCATTTTCCGCATCTTTTATTCTCTTCCTAGTATTTTTAGGTCTAACTTTATTGAGCTATAAATCACATACCATAATGTTGACATTTTAATATAGCCTACGATTAAATGGGTTTTTGAATGCTTTCCGAATTGTGCAATTACCATAACAATGACTTTAACCATCTTCAAAAGAAATTTTATACATATTAGCATTAAACTTCAATATCTCAATCTATTCTTTAGTACTATGTAATTAATAATCTATTTCTGTTTCTGTACATTTCCTTATTGTGAGCACTTCATATGAATAATATGATTAAATTTTTATGACTGGCTTCTTTCACTTAGTAGAATGTTTTCAAGTTCACTCATTTATAGGACTTAGCCCCACTTTATTCCTTTTTGTGACTTAATAATATTCCATTGTGGAGATACGTTGCAGTTTTTAAAGCATTCACTGCCCTGGAACTGTAATTACAGTTGTAAGCTATTGTCTTGCTTCTGGGAACTGAACCCAGGTCCTCTGGAAAGGCATCAAATATTCTTTTCTACTAAGCCACCTCTTCATGGCCCTGACATGACATTTTAATTACAGCTGTCCTAAAAGGTGTGGTATGGTTGGTACCTTATCGTGAATTTAATTTGTTGTACAGCTTTTGGAAAAATGTATACTCAGTTTATTTGCTTTTTTTGTTTTATTTTCTCAAGTCAGAGTTTCTCTGTAGCTTTTGAGCCTGGAACCTGTTCTGGAACTAGCTCTTGTAGACCAGGCTGGCTTCGAACTCATGGAGATCCACCTGCCTCTGCCTCCCAAGTGCTGGGATTAAAGGTATGTGTCATCACTGCCGAACTCACCGACTTGTTCTTATTTATTTATTTAGTTAAACCTCAGGTTCTTTTGTTTATTTATTTTGAGACATGGCCTCCCTATGTAACTCTGGCTTGCCTGAATTATGTACATGTGCCAGGCTGGCCTCTGACTCATAGAGGTCCATCAATCCCAAATGCTGGGATTAAAGACATGGGCTACCATGCTCAGCAAGTTTCATGAAGGGGAAATAGACAAGATCTCCTGACACAATTGGAAGCATGGGACTGGAAAGAGAGGAGGAGGGGAGAAGGGAGGAGAACTTGAGGAAACAGGATAGTTGAGATGGAGGAAGGACAGAGATGGAGAACTAAGAAAGAGGTATTTTGTTTGAGGCTAGCAAAAAATCTGTCACTAGAGAAATTTCCAGGAGTCTACAAGGATGACCCCAGCTAGACCCTAAGCAATAAAGGGGAGGGTGCCCGAACTGGCCTTGCCCTGTAGTCAGATTGATGATTATCTTAAATGTCACCATAGAA
>NW_004949115.1:6011873-6013942 GCF_000317375.1 Microtus ochrogaster
GTGTGTGTGTGTGTGTGTGCACATATGTGTGTCAGGGCCAGAGGTTAAACTCAAGTATCTTTCTTGGTTGCTTTACACACTACTTTTTGAGACAGGGTCTCTCACTAAGCCTGGAGTTAACAGTTTGGCTGGGTGCACTAGTCAATGAAGTTCAGGGAGCTGCCTGTTTCTGACTTCCACTGCTGGGGTTACAGATGCACACTGCCATGGTCTATGCCCTGCATTTTACATGGGTTCTGGGAATCTGATTCTAGCCACTCGTGCTTTTGTGCCCTTTTGTGCCATCAACTTTATCACCCAAGCCCCTTGACAGTGTCTTATTTTTTTCCCAAAGCATAGCAAATTCAATGTCCAAGACATATTTCCATGATGTTAATAGTACTAACATTCCTTGATTTCTTGGACTCAAGTCCAAGATGCTTTGGACTCAAGTCCAAGATGCTTCTGTGTATGTGGAGAAGTCCATATGATTATCACAGTATTACTATTTCCCACATTTACAAATATGAAAATTGAAGCAGTGTTACATGATACAAAGTAGTCAGCAAGCCCAGGCCTTAAGCCTTTTGTTGGTGATGCCGTACAAATCAGTCTCTGTATTGTGGAGGTTGCTATCTCAGAGGGAGCTTTGATGAGCCTTTGGAAGCATAAAGGTTATTTTCAGTTTGAAGGAGTCACTATCTCTTATCATTGGTACCATAGCTAAGAATTCCTTGCATAGTTCAGGGTTAAGAAAATTTACTTCTTTGTTTCTTATAAGATCTATATAAATGTTTTTAAATATAGAATTTGTATTTAGGAGTCTCTGGATTAACATCAGGGCTTGCTCTCCCTTAGGCTTTCCACCGGTGTAATGTCTTTAGCAGTCATGAGATCCTGACTACAGAACTAGGTATCTAAGGCTAGAATTTTTTTAAAAAGCCTTTAACAATTATATGTAGGTTCGAAAGATTCTTAAAGACTGTTAGAAACTGTCAGAAAACAACATTTCTGGGAAAAGAACAAAGGAGTCTAGATTATTATGCCTGAAGAAGAAACTCTACTAAGGACATTTATTTAGAGCTCTTCACAAAACTATTTCATTATAGTTCAGAAAATAAACATTGTAACATCAAAATATTTACTTTTTCTTTCTTTGACAATTTCTGTGTTTGAGTGTTTTTAGTGTGTGTGTTTTATAATGTATATATAAAATAACAGATAGTAAATATAAAGTATATATCTACAAATATTACACATATACAGATTAAATATATATGTACAAATATTTAGACCTTAATCCATTTTGTACCCTATACCAAAATATCTGAGGCTGTGAAACTTGTGAAGATGCTTGTTTTGATCAACCATTATAGAGAAGTGGAATGCCACCTGTATCTTGATGAGAGCTCTCTGGATGAAGAAGCAAAAAATGACCTATCAGAGACAAGTCCATGGTATGCCCTTACATTGTAGCATCTCACTGCCATAATATTTAGCTCACTCCTGAGAGACCCAGTCCAGTTTGTGAGATCATCATTAATCCATTCCTGAGGGGTCCATTCTTGGAACCTAATGACATTCTACCAGGCTCTACCTCTTAAAGGTCCTACTACCCTAATACTGAGGACCAAATTTCAACACATGAACCACTGAAGGACGAACCATACTCAAGCTGTAGAAGTATTTTTTTCAGTAATTTTCTTTTTTGAAGATTAGAATCAGTAAAAATTACTTTAGAGGATGGTATGTACTTTTTTCCATCCCAAGAGTAGTGTGCTTTTGTGAGAAGTGAGGTGGGTTTAAACCATACAAGGGATTCTATTAGATCCATTTATTTTAAAATATCAGCATTTATTGATGATACATCATTCATTCATTCATATTTAATAAATAGTTTCTTAGTGTGTAATATGCATCTCTCTTTAAGGGATATAGTTGTGAACTTAATCACAGTATCTGAACCCATAGTGCAGTATAGTTTAGTGGAGGACACAGTTGTAAACCATGTAAGTCACATTATATGATTGTGATGTGAAATAAAAGTACAGCAAGCTACAAGAGGTTATAAGAGGTGAATTGAGG
Organism: Microtus ochrogaster; assembly: GCF_000317375.1. Lineage (NCBI taxonomy): Eukaryota > Metazoa > Chordata > Mammalia > Rodentia > Cricetidae > Microtus > Microtus ochrogaster. The sequence continues at coordinate 6,013,938 of NW_004949115.1, forward strand.
CACTG
>NW_004949115.1:6014341-6029295 GCF_000317375.1 Microtus ochrogaster
TGGTGCGTGTGGGGAACACACGGTGGGATGGAGAGGTGGTGCGTGTGAGGAACACACGGTGGGAGAGGGCAGTGCCATACCATTTCTGGACGAATGGGTGTTCAGAAGGCAGTGACGCTTAAGACATGAATATAACTGAAAAATAGATGGAACGCAGGGTAAATTACTTGAATAGTTTTGCCTTCCTTTGGTTTTTGAGGCCGAAGAGAGGTGGGTTAATCACAAACTAGCCAAAGATATCAGAGGGCCACAGGAAATCAGGAGGGCCTATAGTGTGGCTGGGATTATTTAGAACATTGAATTCTACCCTAGTAATAGTTCCTGGAACCTCGAGTACTGCTGTCTGTGATTCTCTGGAACAGTAATTGATAAGGAGGCATAAAGGGCTATGTCTTTTCTGTGAATGAGTTACAGATGTCAGGCTTTTCTTTTGAAGCATCATAGAAATTTCTTGAGCAATAGGTACCAACAGGGCCTACTAAAGTGTTGTTTTCATGTGTTTTCCTGAACTATTTGAAGCAAGGTGTATGTACTAACCTCTGGGCACGAAAACAAAATAGAACACGCAGATACAAAAAGAACACCGTTTGTTAACAGTGTGTTCCTTTGGTAAGTGAGGGAAATAGAAGAGTCATGCAGGAAATGAGACTATAGCTAGCTCTGCCTGAGACTTTAGGCCCTAGGCAGAAGAGAATGCTAAGCCGCAAGAGCAGTTATTTGATGGTCCTTTGTCACCGTGGCTTCTAATCAGCTGGGAGGGGAAGAAAGATGAGGGAGATCCGGGTTGGATAACTGAGCATGAAGGAAGAGAAGGAAGTGCAAGACAGCCAGGGAACACTCTCCACAAGAGCCTACAGGAGGCGGCTACAGTGGGTCCCCAGCGTCAAGAAGGGGGCACGGGGGAGGCGGCGCGGGCCCCGCCCCCTCCCCTGGCGGGCGCGGGCGCGGGCACGAGAAGACGCTGCGCGGCGACAGCGGCGGGAGCGAGCGGCAGCTGTCAGGCCACCGAGGTCCAAGCTGCACTTGCTGCCCCATTGAGAACGAGGCGACAGCGCGAGCTGTGACCCGGTCGCTGAGGAGCCAGGCTAGAGGCGCGCAGAACTGAACTGCCCGGCATCGATAGCCCTGTCCTTTCTCCTTCCCATTGTGTTGGGTAAGGTGTCTGCACGGGGATAGGAAGAGGGGGCGAGGGCTGCTGGACCCGGGAGGCCAGGAGGTGGGGGGCCTGTGGGGAAGAGGGAGAAAGGGCAACTTAGGTCATCGCCAGGGCCACTGGCCCCCTCAGTCAAGGGGCCTAGAAGCTGCCGAGGTTGTAGTCGGAGGTAGGGGACAGTGGAGGGGGGCGTTGCTGAGTAATCTGGAGTGGCTGCCAGAGCGGGGCAGAGAGGCGCAGGGCTCCGTGGGGAGCGGGTGTGGTTCACTGCGCCTGCGCCACAGTCCACTGGCTCTAGGAGCTGGGGATGAGGTGAGAGGACCTGGGTCTGAGGTAGTTGGGACTATGCGTGACGTTTCACTTTCTAAGTTCCCAATACTGAAGCAGTGTTCCCCTTGTGGCTATGCCAGCATTCCTGGTCTCCTAAGGACGTTTTATTAGTGTCCTGTAAACCTTTACTTCCAGGCACCCTATTAAGGAAGACGTGGCCTGGGGACAGTGCCAAGTTCCTATCAAGTATATCTTTGGGCTTATTGGCCTAGAACTGTTATGAGGAATGAAAGATTAGACATGCATTTCCACACTGAACACTTGGCTGCATATATGATGTAAATGCCAGCATGAAGTTAGGAATAGCATTTCAGTGGCATGACAGCTATGGCATCTAGACTTTGTAGCATGGGTGTAGCTGATAACTGAACTCTGCAAAGTAAATTGAGTGCGTCACAGGGCTTCCACGCCGTAAAACAACCCCCCTTTTCAGCATCAGGTTGTATGGGAAGCAACCAACCTACACCATTTAAATTAGAGGGTCTCAAAGATCAATCATTTCTTTCTTGTGTTGATTTTCACATACATTAAAAAAGCCACACCCATTTCTCTGGTGCAGTATTTCTGAATAATATTTCAGGATTCAACAGCCAACTGAATAGCCCTAATCAGCATGTCTCCACAAGATGGGCTTTCCTTATAGCTCCAAGCATGTTCCCTCCCCCGTGAAGACCACTCTCAGCCATTGTCTGCCCCCCCTTCTTCCCCCACCAAGCCCTGCAGTACACACCCCTGTCAAGACTTGCTCCTAAACAACCTGCGCTACTGATTGTGAGCATCTTTCTACCCCATGGAAAATGAGCTGGCGCTGCCGTCATCATAATAAAATGCGTTATTTTAAAAGATTCAACCTTTCCTTGTTTTATTCTCTCTGCTCCCAATCTCAAGCACCCCCAACTAAATACCGTAATCTTAAGAAGCCTGTGTGGATGCAAACATAGCTGATTCAAAAGATCTCAACTACACTGAAGAATAGGGAGCTAAGAATATTGGTTATATGAATTCCTGATTCATCTTGTTATCCAAGACAACATTTGAGTCAAAGCCAGCTATTTCTCTGAATGGAACCAAAATTAGAATAAATATTATGGTCCAAGGACTGGAGGTGTAGATTAGTGTTTAAGGCACAGTGCCCTAGGTTTGATTCCCAGGGATTAAAAAAATAAAAAAGAAAGAAAAAATGAATATTCGGTTCAGATCTAGCATAATATGGGAACCACACTGAATTTCACCTTCACGTTAGATATATTTGTTGTTATCAAGAAGTCTTCTCTCTGCTTAATGCTTTTTCCTTTTTATGTTTGGCCAAATTTGGCTTTTCCTGGGGGAGGGGATTTGATTTAATTGATTTTTATACTGTCATGGCTCTTTTCAATTTGAATATGCACTAACATAAATCATCCTCACCTTCAAACATAATAACAGGGATGACACCATCCACTGAAAACAAAGTGGATATCATTATTCTCCTCTTGTTTTGGTAGGAATAGAGATATTGTAGGAAATATATATTTTAAGATGTGAGTGTAGCAATAGGGAAATGGAAAGCTTCCATGGACTTTCAACAGGTGGAATTTGTTAAGTCCTGTCTAGAAAGGAATCCAGATAAATTCATAATTTGTATTTTTAGTTACATTGTATGTGATAACCTTTGGATGTCCTACAGGAACGTGGATGGATTGTTGTCATAAATTCCAAGGCATTAGTTCTGGGTACCTACCTAATATGTTAAATCATAAATACTTATTGCTTGTTTCTATGATGTATTCTGGGACCACATACTGAAGAGGCTTCAAAAATACACACAAGCAGAGGACCTTTAAATCAGTTGTGAAGGAAAGACATTTTTTTTAAAGAAGTCCGTTAACAACATCAAGCAGTGTGATAATATCAACTGCAAATAATAACTTGTTTTATCGAGACATAAAAGGTGGACTATTTTGGGGGCATAATACGATCATTTTATACAAATATATAATATGTAATGATTGAAGGGTTATAATTGCTTCCATTTCCTTAAATATTGACCGTTTCTGTGTGCTGGGGACTTTTCATATTCTGTTTTTTTTTTTTTTTTACTATAAAGGACTAGTGGAAAATATTTTATTTTCCTTTTCAAAATTCCCAAATAATTTTTATTAAATTTGATCATTGACTATTTATACAGATATAGAATGCATTCTGATTTTTCTCACATTCATCACACCCTTATCTCTTTTCTATACCTGTCAAGCATTCACTCCTCTCTGCAAGTCCTATTGTCCCTGAATGGACTTGAACTCTTGTAGCTGAATATGATCTTAAACTTCTGATCTTCCTGCATCCACTTCCTGAGTGCTATAGTTATACATATCTGTCACCATGCCTGGTTTTATATGGTGTGGAGGGTCAAACTCAGTGCATTCAAATATTCTACCAAATTGTCTAAGACCGCGATCCTGACGCCAGCCTGGGCAACACAGCAGGATTCTAATTTTTAACATGGAGTTAGAAGTAGAGGAGTCGGAATGGGCATTTGAAGCCAAGTCAGCAGGATATCATGACTAAGGGCAAGAAGACCAGCCTAAACTGTGTATCTTTCTATCTTTAGCAAATAAATGGGCATTGGAAATGGGGGAGGATGTGGAGCTGTGGAGCGGCCGTTCTCAACCTGTGGGTTGTAACCCCTTTGGGGGTCAAATGATCCTTTCAAGGGGTCATATAGCATATATCAGGTATTTACATTATGATTTAAATAGTAGCAAAATTACAGTTATGAAGTAGCAACCAAACAATTGGGCATTGGAAGGGTCACCCCAACGTGAGGAACTATATTAAAAGGTTGCAGCATTAGGAAGGTTGATAATCACTGGTGTAGAATATCCCCTTGGTAATGGTACAGCACATGGTAGGTACTCAATTCTTTCTCAAACATCAGTAGAAGGGTTATACCAGAAGATCCTGAAGACCCCTTCAACACAGAGACTCTATGCAACATGTAGATGTTCACCAGGCATTGTTACACGCTAAAGAACAAGGAGGAACTAATAGCTCCATAAAACAAAGGAATGGTATAGCAGCAAGGAGGACCTTATTTTGCCTCTTTCCCCCATACCATATAGTTTATGTACCTAGAACTATGTGTGCACATTACGAACTAGAGAATTCTCAGATTGTCATTAATACTCATCATTATTCCTGGAGCTGGGCATAGTTTCCATATTCACTGTGGTTTTGGCCTATCTAAAGAGTTTATCCACAGCTAGGAAAATGAGTTAGTGAGTTATAATGGCGTTAACATCTATTTTCTAGATACTTAAGGAAATTTGTTTGGTATCTACCATTTATAACAGTCATATATAGTTTATGCAAATTTTTAATTCCTTATGTTGCTTTTAAAAATGAGAGTTGAAGAGTTTTGAACTGTGAAATTATATTGCAGACTAACATTAAAAATAAAGTATGAAGTGTTACCATAGATCAGTGGTAGAAGACTTTCCTAGCCCACTGAGGTCCTGTGGCCTTCTCCAGCTCATCAAAAGCAAAGCCAAACAAAAAGGAGAATAAAAAACTGTGCTAACAAATCTGGTTCACCATAATTTCAAAAAATATTTGTCACGTGAGCTATAGTTCCAAAGACAGAAATTTGAAAGCAGAAAAGTGTGGACAAAAATCAAACAAACAGAAATGGTAGAAAATTTAAGATTCTATAGAGTAGATTTAGCCTAAGAAGGAGGATAAAGCTTAGCAATTTAGGAGATGTGGCTTCCATTTTAGCTACTGATGTAGATAGTCAACAAATACCTGATTAGCTTTGCAAAACAACGTAAGATAATCAAACAACTGAGCTGTTTTTTTAAACAGCTTCTTTATTCCTCAACAAACATACTTAACAAGCATAGGAATTATTTGTCTTTTTGGACCACTATTTTAGTTTTTGCTTCATTAATATATGCCAAATTAACTATTAATATTAAGCAAATGTGTTTGTAGTAAGGACAGCTAAATATTAAAACCTGTGTTCAAGTAAGGCATGATTGTGAATACCTGCAATCTCATCACTCAGGAGTATTGAGGCAGAAGAATCAGGCCATCTCAAGCTACATTGTGAGCTCCAGACCACCTTGGGCTACATAGAGAGAACTTGTCTCCAAACCAACCAACCAAAACCTTGGTTTCAAGACCGATACCATCAACTATGAATCAAATAATTAGCTAAGAAAGTATAAGTCCATAAACATATTAATGGTTTCTTCTCTGATAATGAGAATCAATTGCAGGCTGCCTCAAGGCACTGGTGGTTTTTGAAGTAGGACTATTGGTAGGTATAAAGGGAAGGAAAGTTGCCTCTGATTTATCTTAAACTTCTCTGCTTTCACGCTACCAAATTTTACTTCTTGGAATATCACCTATTTGCTTTTATTTACTTTTACATTGAATAGAGCATTCAGCCGAAAGACAACACAAAACAGTTTTTTTAAAAAAAAAAACCACACAGAGTACAATCAGATTAGGGAAAATTGAAGTTACACATTTAGATAATGATCACGTTAAACACCTGTAACAGTTTGAACTTTTAAGTGTGTTTGTGAGGATTCCCCACAGGTTACTTGAGATTGCTATGGGATTTCTCCCTGAATTGAATATATTTTTTTCTATAGACTCATTTCCATTTCATTATATATTATTAAAAATTTGCTCCCCATTCTGATTTTAGAACCCTAATAAAAGAATAAATCAACAAGAGGGACAAAGGAGAAGGCTGAAATTGTGAAAAACCCAGCTGGGTAAGTATTTCATGAGATCATGCTATGAATTTTGATATTTTACATTTTCTTCTGTTAAAGTGACTATAATTTTAAAAATAATTCCAAAATAATGTTAAGGACTATTACAGTTTTGAATGACCTTTTCAGTGTACTGCTGTTAGAATCTCTTTTGCATGCACTTCTTTGATTAGTATTTAGGTTTCCTTCTTTTGAGGCTCTTGCATAATAAATATTACTTTACCCAATTAATATCAGCATTGTTGAGTTTCCAGCATAGACCCAATGTGACAGTACCTAACAGAATATTTTATTTTAACATGTATTCTAAGTTGCCCATGTATAAATATTTTATGTAGGTAAAAGAAAAATGCTACATGATGATTATTGGTGCTTTAGATTTTATCATAATTTTTCATATATTGGTTTTGTGATAATAAAAACTAAATTCAAGAATACCATAAGGTGCTCTTTTGGATAATACCTGTTACATTGATACTAGTCAACTGTCATAAACTTAAGTGTCATTGTACCATGAAGAAAAAAATATGAAATATTAGAGTATCCATCTCAATGCAAGTATAATGGGAGGAAATACTTAGAGAAAGTTGATTTTTTTCTCTTTTCCGTATTCTTGGGTCCAGTCTAATTGCTACCCAGGTCTTGACTGAGAGAATCAAGAATACAGCTTATATACCTTCCAATAACAGGTCCCTCAGAAGCAAACATTAAAACCTCAAATAAGTTTCGCATTTGTATCTCGTTTAGAAGCTAATATGCTCACGCGTTTGAGTGGCACACCTGTCCTAGGTTCTCTTCCCTAGAACAGTGTCACACCTGAACAAATTATGGAGCCATCCATAAGTTGGCTTACTCATGGCTTTCAGCCATCCCTTGCCCAGGTAAGAAGCCTCAAAAAACTAGGCCAGGTTTCCTTATTTTATCAACAGAGGTTTCTTCCTTTCCCTTTTTTAAATTTAGTAGTGATCATGTAAGATCATTATCAGGGGCCTTATAATTCAGGGGAATTTTCTATGAGGTTGATTTGTCTCAGGTTTAACTATTTTCCTTCCTACCCTTTCATGTATTTTCAGGTTCTTTTGTTTGCAAACTTCTCCCTGTTTGGTGCTGTAAAAATGAGTGGGAAATCCCTTCTCCTAAAGGTCATCCTCTTGGGTGATGGTGGAGTTGGGAAAAGCTCACTTATGAACCGTTATGTGACCAACAAGTTCGACTCCCAGGCTTTTCACACCATTGGGGTAGAGTTCTTAAATCGAGATCTGGAGGTAGATGGACGCTTTGTGACACTTCAGATCTGGGACACTGCAGGGCAGGAGCGTTTCAAGAGCCTTAGAACACCATTCTACCGGGGAGCAGATTGCTGCCTGCTGACGTTCAGTGTGGATGACCGGCAGAGTTTTGAGAACCTTGGTAACTGGCAAAAAGAATTCATTTACTATGCGGATGTAAAGGACCCGGAGCATTTCCCCTTTGTGGTTCTGGGTAACAAGGTAGACAAAGAGGATAGGCAAGTGACGACTGAGGAGGCAAAAGCCTGGTGCATGGAGAATGGAAATTATCCTTATCTAGAAACAAGTGCCAAAGATGATACCAATGTGACAGTGGCCTTTGAAGAAGCTGTTAAGCAGGTTTTAGCTGTAGAGGAACAACTGGAACATTGCATGTTAGGCCACACCGTTGATTTGAACAGTAGCTCCAAAGCAAGTTCTTCATGCTGTTAGATGTAGGGACTCTGTTCAAAAGTGTGCAGTAAGTTGGTTAGTCTGTAGCGTAAGAACTACTGTGCCCTCTGGTGGTATTCACACACACACACACACACACACACACACACACACACACACACACACAAGCATGTGCGTGTGTGTGAGGGTAAAAGATAAGGTTCTACTTTTGAAACAGAACCTTTCAAATTGAAATTGTAGAGCAGTTAAAAAAAAAGCTTTATTGAGCCAAGTGTATTATGAGTGATTTCTGCTATTTTCCCCTTCTTGTGTGTCTCAGGACATTTCTGATTTTAGTCCTGAGAGATTTACATGTTTTTAAATCACAGTTTAAACCTAGAACCCAGCCGCATGAAGGAGTGAAAGAGCTTAAAGTGTTCCATTAAGTAGCTAGCAGATGCCACCACCAGACGCTTGCCAAGCAATTTATGACATTTCTACCAAAGGGAAAAATAAGATTCTGAGCTGTATTACAGCAAAAATAACAATGGAAGCGATGATTTCTAAGCATGAATTAGATAAAAGGTGGTGATGATTAGAAATGTAGATGTATAAAAATACACACTGACATGTTCAAATCCTCACGTATGGTTTATTCTCATATGAACCTAAGCAAAATCATCCCAGTAAGCGTTTCGCTAATGACACTGGAGTTTGGTTCTAATCCATGTGTTTGAGTCACAGGACACTAGCGAATGGATTACGCTTAACTATGCCAACCCCCTCTGCAAATACTTGGTTGGCCTGCTTTTCCTTCCTAAGTCTGCTGCTGCTGCATAGAGATGTTGCTTCCTTGACAACTTATCAATTTAGTGATGCTGCTTAGTATGTGACTTTGGGTGCAGTGCTCTCTGCCTACAATTTAGACGATCCTATGGTTCACCATGCTAGCTCAGGAAGGCTCCAGAAAAGATTGGAGAGTAATGGGCTTTTCTCCCAGCTTCCTTCGCTCAGTTGTGCATTGTAGGGGAAGGATCTGATGTCTCACCAGACGATTCAGCTGGCCAAAGTCGGACATTAAAACTGGCAACAGAGCAGAGGTTTGTAAACATTGGGTTAGAATGAATTTCTCATTATTAGATTTCTTCAAAAGTTAAATAGACTGCCTTAATAGTGACCTCCCTCCCAGGAAAAGTAGTCCCTGGATGAACACCTGTTAAAATACTGTAAAAAGAATTTCTGTACTGGCTACATGTTTGGTATAAGGTTCCTCCAGGTTTAAGTTCTGAACTTACAAACGATGTCAGTGCCATGTTCTGCTTGGATTTCTCTGAAAACAATAGTTAAGACTATAGATAGGGCCATAAAAATCCTCAAGCCATTCTGGGATTAGCCTTTAACAACAACCACTAATAGAAATATTCCAAAGACACAATGAAAGAATGGTTTGACAATTTTTGAATACCACGACTGCCAATTATATTATTATATAATTAATATATATTAATGTATTATGAGTGTGCCATTTGGTTTTTCTGGGTTGAGCTGCGTAGATTTTAATCTATGCTTTAAAACATGTATGATAAAAATTGTGACCCACTGTAGAGAGGGACAGTTAGATAGGACCCCCCAAAAGAGATTCAGGCCCGGGATGGGGTGGGAGCATTCACAGGAAGACAGCCCAGAATTCTCCATTGTAGCCACACACGGAATCAGCCTTACATGTGGGACCTTATGTGCTTTAAGAACTCTGGTACTTTTTGGCCACATAGACAAGAGGAGGACAGTATTTCAACCCAGACTTACTCAGTATTTCCAATTATTGTATAGTCCTGACCCTATTGTCCAATTCATTTAGATGCCAGAAGTCAAAGCCAGAGCTGGGACCCCCACAACTCTTAAATATTGGTCCCTATCCTGCCTATGCCTATAGCCAGCCACACTGGTTTCAATGTTCTCCAGTCATTTTGCAACAATCACTTTAGGGTGAAACTCTGTATGTCAGAACTAACAAATGGTAAGTGTTTTCAAGTGCATGAGACCCGGGGCCTTCTCTTTCTACTTGCACTCTGCTTACACTAGTTTCTATTTGTAGATCTCAGGCCTTCATGAAGATCTCCATCAGCTCACGAAAACTATTTGTCTCTGTAGAGTGGCATGTGGTCATTTGAGTAAAACTAAAAGTACACGGGGATTCAATTCATAGGCATCCTGTCCATTGAGGCAAGTGTTAATTTGATTGGCAGGTAAGCTGAAGCCCCTTTCTTCGTAGCCATACATACGCCTTTATTTTTTCGCTACCAAGTTACATCACAATGTCAAGCACTTAGCAGTAAGTGACAAAACAGTGGCATTTTGATGAGTAACACTCAGTGGGTACTGGACATGTAGTTTGGGTAAGATTAAAAAAAAACCACCAAAACCTGACATCTGTGGTACCAGGAACTGTGCATATGTGTTTTGAAATTGACTGTATGTAGAATGTGCGGTGGAATATTTTCAATAGGTGTTTTTTTACTGAACACTAGACTTTGGGAATAATGTACTTGTAATTGGAAGCATACTGTTTTTCAATAGTCCATTAAAACTCCATACAAAATATTTATATTTAGTTTCTTGTCACATATTGGCTTTCAGGGAGCCTCAGGTTCCATGTCTTCAGTGGATTGGTGAATTTCAGGTGTCTTTGTACCTGCCTCAGCCATCTCTACTTTATCCTGAGGTGTTCCACAATCCTCTTGTTGCAGGTGCTGCTAACCATCTCAAAATGTGTATAAGATATTTTGTTCCAGTTGTTTAAAAAATCATCTGTGTCAAAGTGAATAAAAAGTGCATTTTGAATAACCAAAATACAATCCTTGCCGGGTTTTATTTCTTGCCTTTTCAGTATAGCAGGTATACCTGTCAGCCAAGCCCCTCTCTCAGATGCTACCTGATGTGGTCTCTGCATCATTTTTTAAGTGATACTTCAAGTGGCGCTCCCTATTTATCATGCAATAGTGATAGAGAAACAAACTCAGAAGACTGGAGGTTGGAGATTCCTTTTATTTTATTTTAGACCCTTCTACCATGCATGGAGAGTTTGGGGACCAGAAGAACATTGATCTTAATCTACTTGATTTTTAATCATAATTTTAAATGTTAAACTATTATAAAATATAAACAGAATATTCACATTGTCTTTATTTTCTTGGCTGATAAGTTACCTAGACATTAAAAGAATATGAAAATGTAGACAAAACAGGTCAGAACACAAAAGATAGTTTTTAATCCAAAAATGTTCTATTCTCAGGACCATCACACTTTGGGCCATTACACTAAGCATCAAATGGCTAGAACACATATGACAGTGATTTTTTGATTGCATTTATTTGTTTATATGCGTGCATGCATGTGCACACCATAGTAGGTGTGCAGAGATCAGAGGACAACTTTCTAACTCAGGTCATCAGGCTTGGTGGCAAGTGCCTTTACCAGCTGAGCCATATTGCCAGTTCAGTGACATTGAAATGATGAATGCATGATTTCAGGGAAGATAAACCGTGATGCACTGCCATAGTCCACACAACAAAATGCCATAAGGCCTGCGGATTACACGCAACAGAATTTTGTTTCACACGGTTCTGAAGGCTGGCGAGTCTAAGGCCAAGATACTGGCAGATTCTGTGTCTGGCGATTTCTCGTTTACAAATGGCATCTTCTCATTGTGTGGCGAGCAGAAGGGGGTCTCGTTTTAATCAAAACACTGGTCCTATTCATGGAGTTAATGTCCCCACAGCCGAATCACCTCGTCAAGTCCCTACTGCCTGATACTATCATCTGGCAAGTTAGGATTTCAAAATGAATTAGGGGTGAGTGAGCATAAACATTAGGATCACAGCAGACATATTAATATCTGTATATTTTGGAGTAGTCACTAATGTTCCCTTCCTCCAAGCAAATATCTTTAATTACCCTAGCTTTTCACACCAATGGAGCCTTTACTGTTTAACCTACTCTTTTGGTGTGGGGTGGAGAGGTTTAAGACAGGGTTTCTCTGTGTATTTCTGGCTGTCCTGGAACTCACTCTGTTCACTGAGCTGGCCTCGAACTCACGGAGATCTGCCTGCCTCTACATCCTGAGTGCTGGGATTAAAGGCATGCGCCACACTCACCTGGCTAGTCTGCTCTTTTTAAGAGAGTAAAAGGAGAATTGCAGGAGTTAGGCATGTTTTACAGAATAGAATAAACATTATTTTTAAGAGAAATATTAGGGACTGGAGAGATGGCTCAGTAGTTAAAAGTGCATGCTCCTCTTGCAGAGGTTTCCAGCACCCGAGTCAGGAGGCTCACAAATCCCTTTAACTCCAGTTCCCTGGCTATTGAAAGTCTCTGGCTTCTATGGGCATCTGCAGTCACAAGCACACACTCACAAACAGATATACATGTATACAAATAATTTTTAAAATACATGAAACCTAGAAGCTAAAGGCTATTCAATAACATATACTGAGAAGTTTACACACACTGATCATCAATGGCATATTTTGGTTAGCTGGAGTGGCAGTTGCAGTGATTTTGGGGCAAGGCTTTTTTTTTCCTTCCAGATTGAGAGGTTCCTTAGTCTTTTCCCTGTGAGAATAAGCTTCTCCACATGTGGATATGAGAAGCTGTCATCTTTAGTCATACAGGAACGGAAGCAGTAAACTGCGCATCTTCACAAATTGTTTTCTCTGCTCAAAGGAAACACAGAGCATTTTGATTTAGCCACATAAAAATACTTTTTAAAAATAATGTGCTTTGTGTGTGCAAATGCATATTTTTAGGTAATCTGTCAATTCCTTTCATGCCCTGTCAACCATTGAAAAATGTGTAATGAGTCTCACTCCAGCACTCCTGAATTTTAACCAGACAACCAAGCCATCTTGTTTATTTAGAATTGGTTGATAAGAAGTAATTGGAAAGCACTGGCTAACAAAAGAAATAATTAATTGAACATTAGCTATATTGATTGAAATAAACATTTGGATCATGACTTTCTGTGTTGCACTGGTGGGGAAGTAAGAGACAGTCTCAGATCCTCTGTCGTCCATTACATTGTTCCTGGCTGCCTTAGAAACAGCCTAGTGATACATGGACGTGTGTTGGTAGCTTTAAATCATCTCTTTCTTTGTTCCTGGGTTGAAAATGGTGCCACCAGTGTACATTTTGAACCTTGTCTTTATAAAGTGAGAAAACCAAGGAAATAGACAAGCAGGATAAATAACATTTATTTCTAATAATATTATTCTAAGATAAGCAAATTTATCTTTGTTATGTGGGCTTTTAATATATTTACATAAAGGGAAAATTAATTGTAATACACACACTGTGCAATCTTTTTCACTTAATACACAGTGAGTATTTCCGGGCATGTTTTCTTCTAGGGATTGTATTTAATGTTTTCATGCTTTCTTTTTGAAGAATGCACTGTAAGACTTATAGTCAGATTGTGTCCTTTTATAAGCTAAAGGGGACAAGAAGGTTATTAATAATAAGCTTATTTCTTAGAGTTAACACTTCTAGATCAAAGAATATGAATATTTTATGGCTTTTAATATGTAATGACAAATTGTCCATTAGAAAGTTGTCCCAAATTACATCAACATTAGTAGAATAAGAGACTGATTTTTCTCAAACACCCACACAAATCATCTTCTCAAACCATACTCACTTCTGTCAATGAAAGTAAAAACTCATGTTTGCACTTGCATTTATTATCTGAGAGTAATAACTGTGCAGATATAAACTGATTATTTTTATTTTTCTTAAGTAAATGAACCATTATACTTCTTAGCTTATTTGGGATGTGGGGCATCATTTTGTTTCTTTTTTATTGTGTCTTGTTTTTGCACTGGGGATGGAATCCATGTCATGCCTACTAAGCAAATGCTCTATCTCTGAGGTTCAGTTCTCATTTTTGTTTCTTATGGAATTTGAGGGAGTCATTTTTATATTGTGGGTTTAAACCCTTGATAGTATCCATATCCTTGCTTTTTTGTAATTCCTCTCCATATTTCTCACCTTTTAATTCTGTTGATGGTATATTTCAAGTATGTTAAAACTATTGAAAAGCGTATGTTATGGTAAAATAGAAAACTATGGTAGGTGGGAACTAGGGAAATTCCTATCTTATTTCTTCTTTGCTCCAGATCGTATTGAGCATGTAAGCACTATTTTCTTTCAGAAAGGCTGTGGGTCTTAGTATTATCAACATAATAAAAAGCACAGGCAGAAGTCAAAATACTCTTGCATCTAGATACTTCACTGCAAAGTACCAAACAGCTGGTTTGAACTGGTTTAGTTTTCGCTGGAATAAACAGATTGCTCTTAACTCACACAAATACAGTCAGAGTAACTTCAGCTTTCACCCACAAGGGGACAATAAAGACTTGCCAGTGTTCTGTCATGGAAATTAGAACCCAGACTGTTAGAACTAAAGAGGCACGTAGAAAGTGCCTAGCTAGCCCACCCTTCCCTTAGTTCATACATAGGAAACGAAGCACCGGACTAGTCTGATAGTCCAACAAAATGCCTGTGTCAGAGACATTTCCTATTTACAGTGCCATGGCTTGGTTCAAATGACTCAAACTGTAAACAGTCACAATTGGTTTTTTTTTCTCTTCTGATTTGTAAGAATTGTTTTATCCTTTTTGTTGAGGCAAAGCTCACAAGAAGCATTAAATATTTAAAATACACAGCTCATTTATATTTAGTATTTTCAGTGTTGTAGAGACACAGTCTCCCCAGTTCAAATCCAATCCTGACATCCAATGGGTCATTTATCTTATGATAATTATATAACCACTTTCAACTGAGAAAGCGCTGTCCTTCTTACCCAGTGGGTGCGAGGATTAATAAAAATGATAGGCATGAGAGACATCAATTTTCTTATCCTTGAAGATATTAATCTGAACCAGGTATGGTAATGCATGCTTGAAATCTTAGCACTTAGGAAGTTGAGGCGGACAGATAATGAGTATAGGACCAGGCTGAGCTAAATAGTAAAACTTCTTTTAAAAAAAA
>NW_004949115.1:6030180-6034025 GCF_000317375.1 Microtus ochrogaster
AAGTTCAATAAAGAAAAAGAATGCAGAGCTCTGAAGAGCCACAGTGAAAACTGACCAGGTAAGGAGGACTTTGCTGAGGAAGAACTCTTTGACCAAGTTCTGGAGACAGAGTAGCTGTTATCCAAACAGTCTGACAAACAGCGTATTATTGAATGGTAGTCAATACATGTGTACTGGTAACAGGAAGAGTTATGGCCATTTTGATTCGCCATAGCATAACTAATTGGTTACAACTCTCAAATTGGCATCATCTTGTCAGATAGTTATAATAAAATATGGGTTTAAAAAAAACTGAAAAATAATGTCTATCACCTGCTCCCCACTGATGTTAGTAAATCCATTTTCACATTCAGAATAAAAATTGAAGATACCAGATCATGGTTTTCCTTGTGGTTATTACTATGGTATATTGTATTTTAGTCTACTTAGAGGTAGAATGTTATTATAAAGAACTTCCTTCCATTTGGTCTTCTTAGCACAAGCTTGTAATCACGGATACATGGGAGGCTGAGGCAGAAGGACTTCAAGTTCAAGGACTGCCTCTGGGTTTCAGGGGGAAGTTTTAGGCCAACTTGGTTAATTTAGTAACACTTAATTTCAGAACAAAAACTAACAAATGAACTGTGACATAGCTCAGAGGTGGGACATACACCTAACATAGAGGACACCCTAGATTCAGCCTCTAGAACTACAAAACAAACAAAAAAAGCTCCATTAAACAGGTTCCTGTCAAAGTTGGCAAAAAAAAATGTTTACAGTATTTGATGGTTCTAAAGTGCTCACTTTCAAACAAATACCTTACTTAGAGAGCTTTTGAAAAGAGATAAGTGAGCCCACTGAAAGCATGACCATGTGTGTACCATTTTAGAGTAAAGGTTGGGACAGACTTTAAACAGGAAACTCCAGGATACTAAGAATGTATTTGGAAGGATGAAAACAGATCACTAAGGGAAGGAAGTAAGACAAGGGAGACAAAGAAAGGGAAGTTTTCAGTTCTAAGCAAAGTAGGGTTTAGGCTTCAGACAAAAATTTATTAAAGAAATCCCCAATGGGAATGATGACCAAGATCCTAGCCCACATTCTGTCATACAGCACTGTATGGAGAGATGAAATAAGAAAAGTGGTCACTGGCCACCAGCCATAACATTTCTGCACAAGCAGTGACTATGCAGCAGTTCTTGGGTGCTGTGAACACCTACAACTCATATTGGACCTCATATCTGGAGGCTTGGAAGATCATTCTGCATTAAAAATGATCATGAAGGAAGAGTCCTCTTAATGACATCAGGGCCTTGTAAATAGAGGAAGAGATACAGCGTTTCCTCTCTTTCCCTACCTCGTATCTGCCGGCACAGGAAAAAGGCATTATCCAGGAAGAGTGGTTCTCGCTTGGCGTGGCGTGAGTATGCCACTGCATTGATTGCTCTTACAACCCCCAGCCTCCAGGGGCGCTGCATGCTATGGACGAGACTGTTAGGGATCTTTGTCTTAGTAGTTATTTTACACCTTGAATGAAGTATGCAATGTATCTACGCATGGTGCTCCTTTTTCTTGCCATACCTTTTAGTTATAGAGTGAGAACAGGCTTATTTGATGGTCTACTTTGCTGGGATTTTTATATTTCATTATTATGAAGAGAATTAATGGTCATGATGTTGGCCCCTGGATGTTGTAAGGGCCAAAATTGCTTTCTGAATTATTAAAGAAACAATGAGAGAGATTGTTTTTAGACCTATTCTGTAGTATGGAAAGTGAACATTCCATGTATGGTATATGTGGATAAAGTACGTATCGCAACAACCACATTTCCATTTTCCTGAAAAGTAAAGTTTATTTTCTTTCATTTCCAATTCACTTTGATTTCCTCTATATAATCTGTAGCATGAATAATTAAAAACTCAGAGGCAGATATTGGGGTTCAACCTAAAGACCAGAAAGGCAAAGCAACCAGTCACTAGCTCTTACGTCGACCTCAGTCCAAAAATGGCAATCCTGCCTCCAGGAATCTCAGAAGGAGACTGTGTCTGAGAGCTGTTTTCTCCCGTTTTATACTCCTGTCTAGGGCTGGGATTAAGGGTGTGCACCACTCCTGCCTGGTTTCTATGGCAAGATAGTGTGGCTTGCACCACCCAGTTTCTATGGCAACTAGTGTGGCTACTGGGGTTAAAGGTGTGTCTGTAAGGCTGCTCAGTGGGGCTGTTTTACTCTCTGATCGTCAGACAGGCTTTATTTATTAAAATACAAATGAAATTCCACAACAATAATCTTATTGGGGCAAGAGAGAAAGATGGAAAATTCAGGAAACATGTAGATAGATGGAAAGGACCCACTCGTGCTAGAATCAGATTGAAGCCTCTTGAGAGCTGAGTGTATAAAAAAATTTTAAGTAAAACATAAATAAATAAACAAATATACAATATAAAAATGAAGTCAATAATCTCAGCACAGCTAACAACATAGACACAATGTTTCATTTACAAAGAGATATTTCAAAAAGCGTGTTAAATAGTAAGGAAGATGGTTAAGGCATATAACGATCTTTCTCCTTTCTTAACTATAAACCTTTAATTTAAACTTTCCTTTTATATTTTGCCTCAGGTCTCATTGTGCAACCCAGACTGGTCTTAAACTCACTACCTAGTAAGAATGACCTTGAACTACTGATCCTCTTGACTCCATTTCATGAGTTCTGGGATTACATGCATATACAACCATGTCCAATTTATGTCAAACTGGACTTTGAAACCAGAGCTGTATGTGTACAATCACTGTATCACCTAAGCCACGTTTCCAGTCCAAACTTAAAATTTTCTAGGAATCTCACAAGAAAACCCATTTACAGTAAAAAGATGTCTCTTGTGGCCCACTCTTTCATCTTATTACCCGTGGAGGCCAGAAGAGGGTGTTATATCCCCTAAAACTGGAGTGACAGGTGGTTATGAGCCATGTGGGTGCCCTCTGGAAGGGCAGGAAGTTCTCTTAATTGCTGTACTATCTCTCCAGTCCTTAATTCCATTTATAATAGCACCTAAAGAGGGAAATAGTTGAAAATTTAACAAAAAAGAAAAAAGACTTATATGCTAAAAAGTACAAAACTTTGTTGACAGGAATTAAAGATGACCTAAACAAATGTAAAGGAAACATATAAAGTGAAAAAGAATATTTAAAAACCATTTTTTCTGCTACAGTACTATATGTAAAATATAATTGGTGAGTCATGAGCTCAAGAAACTAAAGCAGCAAGCACAGGGCTGACACAGGTCTGCACCAAGACCTCTGCATATATGTTATAGCTATCAGCTTAGCGTTCGTATGGGACGTCTGAGTGTGTGAAGGAGTGGGTCTCTGATTCTTGTGCTTTCTCTTGGGCTATTTTCATTTGTTGGGTTGCCTTATGCAGCCTTGAAGTGATGGTTTTTGTTTTATCTTATTTTATTTGGTTCTATTTGCTTGTTATCTCTTAGAAGCTAGTACTTTTATAGTCAGAGACAGAAGTGGAGTGGATCCAGAGGGAAGAGGAGGTGAAGGAACTGGGAAGAGTAGAGGGAGGGAAAGCCATAATCAGTACAATTTATATGAGAAAAGAATCTGTTTCTTAACAAAAATGGAAAGTTTAAAAAATAATGGCAAAACAGATTGATGACCCAGCTTAAAAATAAACAAACTAGCTTTTGTCACCGGATCATTGGGCTACGGGGTGGCCCTGTTTAGTTGCTGAGGAATCCCATCTGGACGGGAGTTCATCTGGATGGGAACGGTTCCTGCTTCTACACTGGAGAGATACACCCAGAGAGTCAATCACAGCAAAGACTGGACCAAGACACCAGGCCTCTCCTGGCTCCATT
>NW_004949115.1:6039245-6044389 GCF_000317375.1 Microtus ochrogaster
GCATGTCTTGATTGATATGTGATGTAGAAAATCCCAGTCCCTGAATTGGTGCTGCCCACAATATCATGTCTGGGAGCCTAACTGTTTAAGAGTGAAGAAAGCACACCAGGCAGTGGTGGCACATGCTATCCCAGCACTCTACTAGAGGCAGGTGGATCTCTGAGTTTGAGGCCAGCCTGGTCTACAGAGCAAGTTCCAGGACAGGCAGGATATATCAAGCAAGAAAGGATGCATTTATTGTCTCTCTGCTCTGAAATGTGGATGTAGTGTGACTAGCTGTTTGAGTTTCTGCCTTGACTTCCAGAAAATGATGACATTTTCATCGTTTTGAAGTTTGGAGTCACAAGTCAATTAAACTTTTCCTCCCTGTCTTAGTTAGGGTGATGAAACATCATGACCAAAAAGTAAGTTGTGGAGGAAAAGGTTTGTTTGGTTTACACTTCCATATCATAGTCCATCATTGGAGGAAGTCAGGACAGGAGTTCAAACAGGGCAGGAACCTGGAGGCAGGAGCTGATGCAGAGGTCATAGAAAATGCTGCTTATTTACTTGCTCCCTGTGGCTTACTCAGCTTGGGCCCTCATCCACAGATCACTAATTAGGAAAATGCCCTAAAGGCTTGCTACAGTCAGATCTTACGGACAGATTTTTTTCAGTTGAGGCTCCCTCCTCCGATGACTGTAGTTTGTGTGAAGTTGACATAAAACTAGCCAGCACACACCCCCCCCCCCAAGCTGCTTTGGTTAGGGTGTATTATCACAGCAAAGAAATAAAGCTAGGACAAAATCCAAGAGAACAGAAAGTACTTTCTCACAAAACCTTGTGCAGGAATGTTTATTGCATTACTCACCACAGTGAGCAATTGGGAAAATCACAAGTATACATCAAATGAAGAAACAAAATGGTGGCATGTCCATACGGCAGAATATAAACTGTTTAGAAGATTCGGGGTGCATTCCTTGACAATAAACTACTGATATAAATGTGTGACATGGATAAACCTCAAAAATATGCCAAGGGAGAAGATAGTCACAAAAGATCACAATATGATGTCTTGTTATTTATACGAGCTGTTTAAAATAGACAGATCCATGGGGACAGAAAGTAGATTAGTGCTTGCCTTGGACTGAGAGGGTCGGGTGAGATAATGAGCAGCGGCTGGTAATGGATATGGGGTTTCTTAGAGGGGGGCTGAAATGTTCTACAATTGATTGTGGGCACGTGCACATACTAATATCCGCTGAACTGGACATTTAAAAGGGGTCAATTTTGTGTGTGTGTGTGTGTGTGTGTGTGTGTGTGTGTGTGTGTGTTGTTCCCATAAACTCATTATAAACTAATCTGTCACACACTAATAGTTTGTCACATCTAACTGCAAAGAACAACTTAAGAAGTCAATTCCCAGTAAAGCAAAAGCTAAATCAGGTTTTGTTTCTGTGTAGAAACTTCCTGTATCTTAGTCCTTCTTATCCCTGAGGAGTAACAGAAGCTCTACATTTCCAAATAGCACAGTTGCGATTGGGAAGAGTCCGAAAGAGAAGAGTATGCCATTCCAGGGCTACTGTTTGTTAATTTTCTTTCACACACAAGGCAGTAACGTTTCTTCTTGTCTGCACAGTGGCATTTATGTTATGACATTCTTTTTTCACTGAGGACTGAGTAATCCAAGTACTAATTAGTACTTGCTGACCCTCAGCATCCCATTCTTAATTTTATTTTTTAATGATTTGTTTTTATTTCATGCGTATGGGTGTTTTGCCTGTATGTATCTATGCGCTATATGTGTGCAGCACCCACGGAGACCAGAACAGGGCACTGGGTCCCCTGGAACTGGACTTACATATGGCTGTCAGTCGTCATGTGGGAGTTGGGAATCAAACACCTTCCTCTGCAGAAACAGCCAGTGCTCTTACCTGCTGTGCCATCTCTCTAGCCCTTAGCATTCTATTCGTACAAATCTCAGTTTGCCCTTGTTGGGCTTTTTCTCACTACAAACAGGAAATTTTTGTTATACTATCTATCTATCTATCTATCTATCTATCTATCTATCTATCTATCTATCTATTTAATTTATTCATTAGTGTTTATGTGTCTCTCAGTGTGTACGTGTTCATGTCTGCAGAGGCTCCCTTGGAGCAGGAATTACAGGTTTCTGCAGGACATCTGGCTTGTTATGTGGATGCTACAATCCAAACCCTAGTCTTCATGATTTCACAGCAAGCACTTTTAACTGCCAAGCCATCTCTGCAGACCCAGACTGTTTGTGAATGTGTCTCTCTGTGTGCACATATGCAGGTGTGCATGCACAGTTGCACACATGTACGTGCAAGCCAGATGCCAACATCAGATGTCTTCCTCAGTCATTTCAACTTACTTTTTTTCAAACAAAGTCTCTTTATGAACCTGAAGTTTGCTGACTTGACTAAACTGGCTGGGAGGTGAGTTCCCATAATTCCCCTGTCTCTGTTTTTCCAGTACTGAGATTACAGACCAGTTTGGCTCCTATCTTTCTTTTAGTGTGGGTTCTGAGGCTTGAACTTGTGTGGCAAGCATTTTACCAAAGAAGCAGTCCTTCATTTTAACACCCTGTGCCCCATGGTGTTTCCTTATGTTGTGAAAAATCATTAAGAAGTTGTGTAGTAAAAAAAAACTCTCTCTCTCTCTCTCTCTCTCTCTCTCTCTCTCTCTCTCTCCTGAGTACCCAGTTACCTAGTTTATGTTATAGTTGTGTCATTTTTTTTCAATTTGAGGTTATATGCTTTGCTTATTTTTAAAATCAGAATGATGATGATAATAATAATACTCACCCCTGGCTTATCATGAGGAAAATCTGCAAAGTCATAAGAATAATAACAGTATATAGTAGAGGTCATAAAGCATTTGCTGTTATTTATGCTGGGTTGTCAGTCATATCCCAGGATTATCTGGCAAAACAGATTCAGTCACACCCAGTCATATGGATAGATGGCAGGAGCCAGGTTCAACCATAATCCAAATGTATAGACTTTCAGGCAGGTTAGCAGGGGTCATTAGGAAGCACTTAAGAGGAATAAGATATTTAGACAAGTAGTGAGACCAGTGGGTAAGGACTAGTCTGTGGTGTGGGAAGTCTTTCTGTCTATGTTTTGCTTTTATTGGTTAATGAATAAATCTGTTTCGGCCAGTGGCTTAGCAGAATAGAGCAAGGCAGGAGTTCCAAGCAGATAGAGGAGGAGAGAGTAGGTGGAGTCAGGGAGAAGCCATGCAGCCCCACCAGAGATAGACACCAGATAGAACTTTACCCGATAAGCCACAGCCAGGTGACCATACACAGATTAATAGAAATGGGTTGATTTAGGATGTAAGAACTAGCTAGAAATACGCTTAAGCTATTGGCCAAACAGTATTGCAAATAATATAATTTCTGAGTGATTATTTCAGGTCTAAGTGGCCGGGAAACAATGAGCAGCCCCAATCAACAAGTCTGAACCATACAACACGGAGACTAGAAAAAATATATATGAATGTTAGTTGGAATAAGGACAATCCTAGTACTAATTCAGGCTGGGAGAATAGGAACCCAAACATAATGGTGGAGGGGCCATGGCTATGAAAAATAATGGTAAAACTGAGTCTCGTGGACATTATACTCATGTGTAAGCTCAGAAAAGCAGAGGTAGAAAACCTGAGACAGAGCCTACAATGGATCCATGCTTGTGGTAGCTGCAATATGCAAATATTTTAAAACTATAATATGTAAATATTTTAAAATTGAACATCATCACTTGTTTTATTTTATCTAAACTATATGACTTTAAAATAGAATTGTATTAAAATCTAATATGTATCATGTTTCCTGATATTCCCTAAAACAATTCAAGTTGTCCGAGATGTTGAAAATAGCTTTGGGAATTAGCTTAACTTTTACTCTAAGCAGAATGGTATGAACAATACTAAAAGCCTTTGTCAGTCATAAGTAAAGATATGGGGTATCTAGTCTTTAAACTCCATTTTGCAAATATTTCAGACATGTTTCCCAGACAGAATTCCTTCCATGTTGATATAACAAAGTGAACAAAATTCCTGAAGTTCTTTATTAGGGCTGGAATATCAATCACACTCATCTGGTTTACAGAAATTGATTCACCAAGCTTGAGTCCATTTATTAACTCACAGGCCCAATACTTTCAGGGGTCCTGAACTACAGAGCTTGAATCAAGGCTAAGGAAGAAGGGATCTGTAACTGTCTTCTTTCACTTCTGACCATCCTGAGCACCATCACAGAAAGGATAAGAGAAATAGAATGAAAAAGAACCTGACAAAATAGCTTGGTTAAAATTAGCCTGAACCATGCTTAGAAACAGATTGCTACTAAAGCAATGGATGTGTCCTCTCTCAATTTCCAAAGCACAACTCTGTCAGCAGGCGTGATGCGTGCATAGTGAACCCTACCATTCAAAGCACAGCCTTTTTGTTATGGAGACTGGAGAGTAGCATCCCCTGTGCTGCCCCTTGGTGAGTATGAGTGATCTGCAAAACCACAGTGCGCAAAGCCTCTGGAGTGTACGGTTACATCTGAAAATAACCCTTCCTGTAAGTCACTGATATCACGAAACAGAGAAATTGCATAAGAGTCACTGTGGACCCATTATAGTACGATGATACTTGTTAGTCTGGCTTAAACCAGGAAGGTATCTAAGGCTCTAAGCTTTGCTCCCCAGTCCTTTGGAGGCTGGGGAAATAAAATGAAGATGAGTGTCTGGGTCCATTTGAAAATCCAAGACCATTAGTAGACTGAATAGGTAATGCATATCTGAGTGCACAGACAATATTAAAATACAAATTCATTTTAAAATGCTACTGAATGTTGATGGTTACTGAAGCTAAGTAAGGGTAACACTAGGCTTGTTGCATGATTCTCTTTTGTGAATGTTTAAAGTAAAAATTTTAAAGTGTGTTCTTAAACTCAGTGAAGTTTTAAAATGTGGTCTCAACCAGTGAATTAGAATTATAAGCATTGCAGTAGTGGTGTTGGAAAGAGGTGGAATTCTTTTCTTCCGTTCGTTCGTTAGTTCGTTCGTTCCTTCCTTCCTAGTTTCTTTCCTTTCTTTCCTTAAGATAAGGTTTTGCTATGTATTCCAGGCTGGTCTGGAACTTGCTAAATA
>NW_004949115.1:6046652-6074981 GCF_000317375.1 Microtus ochrogaster
GAGTAGTACTCTAATGTGTATATATTCCACACTTTCTTCATCCATTCTTCCATTGAAGGACATCTAGGTTGTTTCCAGGTTCTGGCTATTACAAATAATACTGCTATGAACATAGTTGAACAAATGCTTTTGTCATATGATAGGGCATCTCTTGGGCATACTTCCAAGAGTGGTAGCCAAGCAATGTTTTAATGAATACAATTTCTGTGTGGTTATTTTGGGGCTAAGCTAGCTGGGCAGCCAGGACAAACAAGCAGGCCCTCCTCCTACACACAGCACACATATATGTGCAGTCAAAACACCCATACACAGAAAATAAAAATAAATAACTTAAAAGAAACCAGATACTTTGGGTCTAGAGAGATAGCCCAGCAGTTAGGAGTACTTACTGTTCTTATAAATGATTTAGGTATGGTTCCCAGCATCTGCATGGTGGCTTACATCTCTAACTCCAGTTCCAAGGAATTTGATGCCCTCTTCTGGCTTCTGCTGGCACCAGGCATGCATATGGTATACAAACATACAAGCAAGCACTCACAAATACAAGTAAAAAATTAATGTTTTAAACATAAAACAAAAAATGGCTATTTGAAAAGTTTTTCACTAACTTTAAGTGTGTTGCTGAAAACTGAGTTACCTATTTGCCCAACTTTTTAAAAGAGACTTTTTTATTTTTATTTTATGTGTTTATGTGTATGAATGTTTTGTCTTGCATGCATATCTGCACACTATCTGCGTGCCTGGTGCCAAGGAGGCCAGAAGAGGGAACCAGATCTCCTGGAACTGTAGTTAAGGGCTGTAGTAAGCTATCACGTGGGTGCTGGAAACTGAACCCAGGCTATCTTTAAGAATAACTGGGGCTTTTAACCACCAAGCCCTCTCTCTATCCCCTGTTTGTCCTAACTAAAAAAAAAAGTAATAGAGCATTTCTTTGCTAAGTGTGTGAATTTTATTTTTATTTATTTTTATTCATCTATTGATTTTTACATTCCAGCCACAGCCTTTCCCTCCTCAATAGCTTTCACCCCATTCCTTCTCCCCGTTTCCTCTCTCCTTAATCCCCCCACTTCTGTCTCCATCCAAGAAAGAGCTGGTCTCCCTGAGTCTCAATAAAACATGGCATAGCAAGTTGCAGTTAAGACTAAGCACCTCCCCATTTCTTTTTTTTTAAATATTTATTTATTATGTATATAACATTCTGCCTCCATGTATGCCCACATGCCAGAGGAGAGCGCCAGACCTCTTTACAGATGGTTGTGAGCCACCATGTGGTTGCTGGGAATTGAACTCAGGACCTTTGGAAGAGCAGGCAATGCTCTTAACCGCTGAGCCATCTCTCCAGCCCTTTTTTTTTTTAAAGATTTATTTATTTATTTATTATGTATACAGTGTTCTGCATGCCTGTATGCCAGAAGAGGGCACCAGATCTCATTATAGGTAACTGGGAGGCACCATGTGGATGGTGCCTGGAAGTTGAACTCATGACCTCTGGAAGAATAGCTAGTACTCTTAACCTCTGAGCCATCTTTCCAGCCCCCACCTCCCCATTTCTTAAGGCTGGGCAAGGTGACCCAGTATGAGTAGTGTCCTCAAAACCTGTACAAGAGTCAGAGATAGCACCTGTTCTCACTGTTAGGATTCCCACGAGAGGACTAAGCTACACAATGGTAACAAACGTGCAAAGAGTTCCTAGCAGAGCCCCATGCAAGCTCCCTGGTTATCAGTTCAGTTGCTGTGAGCCCCTGTGAGCCCAGGTTAGTTGATAGTGTGAGCCTTCCCATAGTGTTCTTGACCGCTCTGGCTCCTACAATCCTTTCTCCTCCTCTGCAGGATTCCCAAACTCTGACTAATGTTTGGCTGTGGTTTGCATGTTTCCATCAGTTGCTAGATGATGCCTCTCTGGTGACAATTTGGGCTTGGCACTAATCTAGTCCCAGGAGATAGACAGTTCAGGCTACTTATTCGCTATTGCTAAGAGTCTAAGCTGGGGTCCTCCTTGTAGACTCCTGGGAGATTCCCCTGCACCTGACCCTGAAATGTCCCCCCAGCAGTCTCCCTCATCATTCCCCCACAACCTGATCACTCATGTTTCCATCCCCACCTACCCTAAGTCCACTCACAAAATGCCTTCTGTTTCCTCTTCCCAGGGAAATCTGAGCCCCCCCCCCATGAACTCTCCTTGTTACCTAGTGTCTTTGGGTCTGTGGATGGTAGTATAGTTATCTTTTACTTTACAGTTAATATTCCCTTATGAGTGAGTGGATGCCATGTTTGTCCTACCTCACTCAGGATGATTTTTTTTTAGTTCCATCCATTTGCCTTCAAATTTCCTGGTGTCCTTGTTTTTAACACCTGAGTAGTACTCCATTGTGTAAATGTACCACATTGTCTTTATCCATTTCTCGGTTGAGGGGCATCTAGGTTGTTTTCAGGTTCTGGCTATTATGAATAAAGTATCTATGAGCATAGCTGAGCAGGTATCCTTGTGGTAGGATTGAGCATCCTTTGGGTATATGCCCAAGGGTGGTATAGCTCTGGGTCTTCTGGTAGACTGATTCCCAGTTACGCGCCTAAAACTTAGCCATAACAACAGTTTAAACTTATTTGTATAAATATTTTACTCTGGTGCTCACTTTGACAGCACATATACTAAAACTGGAATAATACAGAGAAGATTAAAATGGTCCCTGCCCAAGAATGACATGCAAATTCATAGTTTTTGACAGTTTTCTAAAAAGATTTTGCTTGAAAATGTCATAATGGTATCTAATACTTTGTATATT
This sequence comes from Microtus ochrogaster, assembly GCF_000317375.1. Lineage (NCBI taxonomy): Eukaryota > Metazoa > Chordata > Mammalia > Rodentia > Cricetidae > Microtus > Microtus ochrogaster. The sequence continues at coordinate 6,049,436 of NW_004949115.1, forward strand.
AATTTCAAAAGTGTTCTAGAAGCACAAGGAATATGAGAAGTAAACTATTACTTTTTTATTTTATGAGTCACTGATTAGATGTTAGGGAGAATGAATCATCATCGTCATCATCATCATATTATTATTATTATTATTGGTTTTTCGAGATAGGGTTTCTCAGTAGCTTTGGAGCCTGTCCTGGAACTAGTTCTCGTAGACCAGGCTGGTCTTGAACTCACAGAGATCTGCCTGCCTCTGCATCCTGAGTGTTGGGGTTAAAGGCGTGCACCACCACCGCCCGGTGAGAATGAAATTTAATAAATCAAAGTTCAGCAAAATATCTTTAAAATGTGCAGTAAGACTGAAAATTCAGTGACACAATTTTCTGAGAACATGCATCTATTTAGATACATGAATTTTTATAAGGTTTCATTTTCAGCTATAACACCATTCAAGATAAATGTCAGTTTAAAATGAACTCAGCCTTCTTGAATAATAAAGCATTGTTTCATAGTTAATGAAGCATAATCAGTCATACTGACCTCACTAAAATACTAATAATAACATGTTTAAGAGTACATTCTATAACCACCAAAGAGAACATATTTAATAAACAATTTCACATTTATCTCACACTTTAAAATAGTATATATTAAATGTTAGTATAGCAGTATATGGATATGCTGTTACTATCGGAAAGATTAGTGAGATATTATTTCAATGCATCTTATAAGATTACACCCAGAAAACCCAAAATTTTAATGTATATGTAAGTCATCCTGGTATATATATTGCTAAAATTTGGTTTCTGTTCAGCTGGTTATCCACACAGCACACTGTAAAGCAGCAAAGTCATGTTTAGTAGGGTCGCACAGTTAAAAGGATGTTTGAAGATTGCTGAGAAAAATGAGCTGACAGCAGTTCTTTGCTTCTCTCAGTAGTTTTGGAAGGAACTGAGCTACAGTCACTGCTTTTCTACTTCATAACTGCCGTGGTTTGGATGAGTAATGTCCCTCACAGGCTCTGGTACTTGCACATTTGGTTTCCAGCTGGCCGTGCTGTTTGGGGAGCCGTGGGTGCCGCAGTCTTGCTTGAGAAGGTCACCAATAAGGAGCTTTGAGATTCTATGGCCTCGCTCTACTTCCAGACCACTCCTCTGCTCCATGCTTGTGGCCAACGATCTGAGCTCTCAGCTTTCTGTTTCTCTTGCCATGCTCGCTGCCTATGGCCACACCGTCCCCATCATTACAAACTCTAAACCTCTGGAACCTAAGCCCCAAATACCTCCCCCCTTCTGTAAGTCGCCTTGGTCAGGGTGTTTTAACCAAGCCAGAGAAAAGTAACACACTGACAAATGCCTGATATAGTTATTTTCTGTTCTATGGAGAAGTTATTAGTAGGTTGAGCTGGGATAAGAGCACCATCCCTGTATGGGAGTAGAAATAACTGAAACAAACACACAGTCCAGCAAGAACTTGCTTCTGCTTTACTAAGGTGTGATACACTGTGCATGGAATCTTACCGAGTACTTGGTCAAGGGCAGTTATTATACTTGGAACTGGTTGCCTATGGACGGGGTTATAATTATCTTTAGACAGTTACTTTGTGTTTTCTTTGACACGGAGACAAATAACCATCAAAATATTACTATGTCAGAGTATGACTAAAATTGTTTAGGCTGAGAAAAATATCAAAACTGTCTAAAATCACTGCAGCTATTAAAACAAACACACATACATACACACAAATTCAGTAATCACCCATCCAACAGCTTCCTTTGAGATTTATCATTACTAGTGTTTTCCCAGGTAAGCGAGCTGAAAAAAAAGATCATGAGGGACTTGCTCTACAGAATGATTTATGTTTTCACGCAAGAAATAGAGAATACTGAAATGACAAACTCGTTTAAAAAATAATATGTAAGGTTCTCTTTCTATCAATAATTAGCAGAGCCACTTGTATCTGGCAATGTGGTCTTCCTGTAAGTAGAAATTCTTTGGGTTTTTTGTTTTGTTTTGTTTTTTTGAGACAGCTTCTCTGTAGCTTTGCAGCCTGTCCTAGAACTCGCTCTTGTAGACCAGGCTGGCCTCAAACTCACAGAGATCCGCCTGCCTTTGTTTCCTGAGTGCTGGAATTAAAGGCATGAGCCCACCACCCGGCAATTCTTAGTTTTAAACTTTGCTATTATTGTGTGTGGTGTGTGTGTGTGTGTGTATGCATGCATGTGAGCGCACATGTGCATGCATGATGTATGTCAGAGTATGCACACTTATGTGACATGGTGCACACTGGTAAGTCAGAGGGCAACTTCGTGGGGTCAGTTGTCTGTCGTCTTCCACCTAATGTGGGAACCAGGGATCAAACTGGGATCATTTGGCTTGTACACTTAATGGTTTCACTTGCCAAGTTATTGTTCTGAACCCCTTTTAACTTTTTTGTTTTCTTTTCAATTTTTACATTACAATATTGCATTTTACATTACTAATAATTTATATTATTATAAAAATTAATAATAATTGTATTATTTTCATATTATATGTGAATATATAATTATTCACATGCTTATGTGAATAATGTGTGCATGTGGGTATATGCAGGTGGCAGAGCATGCCTATGGAGGTTAGAGGACAACGTTTGTTCATTAGTTCTTTTTTTGTTTATTTATTATGTATACAGTGTTCTGTATGCATGCATGTCTGCAGGCCAGAAGAGGGCACCAGACCCCATTACAGATGGTTGTGAGCCACCATGTGGTTGCCCGGAATTGAACTCAGGACCTTTGGAAGAGCAGGCAATGCTCTTAACCACTGAGCCATCTCTCCAGCCCCGTCATTAGTTCTTGATATAGGATGATACTTATGTGACATTCTCATTTTGTGTTAATGTGGACCAGTCATATTGCCCTTCATTTTAAAAAGTTGTTCTGCATGTGAGTTCATTCGTGTATTAGGACTCAAACAAGCTGTGAATTTTCATGTATGGATTAGACTGTTTTCAATACTGCAGCCCTTAGACTACAACTTTGTGGCTTTCTTTTCTGGTGTTTTCAAGACAGTGCTTCCCATAATACATACACAGTCAATTAAGCTGGACACTTTTCATGTTGGTGAGCAAAACAGTTCAAGGCTATTAAACAGCTTTCAATGCTCAGTATCATACCAAACTTTTTCTCTACACATGTACTGGCATTTCTACCTTATTTTATGTGACCCCTTTCTTCCTTGACTTCTCATAATTTAGCTTTGACTGAGAGAAAGAGGCAGGCTGAATAGATCGTGTTCACATAAATATTGATCCACGTGCCCTCTGACTCCTCAAACGACTAAGTGGGGGGGGAGGAAGAATAGGCATTGTGCCAGTGTATGCATAAATGCTGTCACATGTAAGGCAAGAAGCAGGGTGACATAAAGCAAGTCACAAGTTGTCAAGAACTCTAAATTGAAGTTTTGTTTTTTATCAAGGTCCCAGAAAACCGAAGCCACATGAAGTCATGGCCCTTAACCACTGCCTCTCCCACATATTGAAGGCGGGAATCAGATACTCATCGCAGTCAACCAACCAGATTGATTTTTCATGCTCCCTTCCTCCACTCTGGGAAACCCTTCTGCTATGTATGAAGGTGAGAGGGATCCTTGAGTGGAAGACCATGTTGGTATGATCCTTCTACCCACAAAGCCCCCAAACATGAACTTCCCAGGGTTTAGCAAAAAGTTGTTTTCTCAATGAATGTATAGAGAATGAAAGCATGTCTCTTTGAAAGAAAGGGGCGGCTTCCACACACAGTAAGAATGCACTCAATACTGACCCCGGTGTTGTAAGAAAATGTTTCTTGTTTATACTGCTGTATTTTAATTTTTAGCTGATCTGAGTACAAAGAGAGCTCTTTCATTTCAGAGAATGAAGGTCTATGGTGTGTGGGAGAACAGCTAAGAACAATGGGCTCAATTGATAAACTAGAGATGCTCTTAGCTTCTGAGAGCCTGGAAACTCCATCTATAGATCCATCCCAGAGGGCAGAACTAAATAAGGACAGATGGAAAACACAGCTTTCTTGGGAACTGGCTTTTGCTCCTCTGAGGCAAAAATACATTCACTCCGTAGCATCCTCAGTCGGTTCTCCCAAACGTGGTGCTGTGCCCTTGTTTCTTTTTTTATTCTTTGTCTTAAATTCATTCAACCAGACTTACTTGGAGAATATTAATTGTGCTGAAGCAGAAATCAGGGGCTGCAATTGAACCACTTTTGAATAGAGCTCCTTAACGGACGACTAACATGTTGCCTACAGCCAAAGTCTCCTTTCTCATGTTCCTTATCAGCCACATGTACAACACAAACCTACAGCGAATTTTAAGTTAGGTTTCTTCCGGCTGGTCATCAGAGTGCTGTCCATGTTATGTTAGGTGAGCTATGGCCTAAGCTCCCCAGGGTAGTGGGTACCATTAATTTGTTTGAATTCTCAACTGCTACAGCGCATTTAATTGATATTTTCCTCATTTTATCTCCCCAGCTCTATAAACATTCAACTTCAAACCTTTCATTTAGTAGTTTCCAAGTGAAACTATGTATTACTCATGTGGGAAGCACCACGGTATCTCTATTGGAATAGCTAAACAATTTTGAGAAAAGATAAAAAATAATTTAACACTAAATATACCAGGTGCTGGGGCACCACAATGACACTGGGAAAGTAAATCTTACTGACTCCACATAAGCAGAACACTCTGAAACCCAAGAGAAAAATAAAGCGTTAAACAAACAAGCAAAACAAAATGAACTGTTATAGAGACCTGAATTCAGTCCAGTAGGGTAGTACACGCCTTAATCCTAGCACTTAAGACAGGCAGATCTCTGTGAGTTCAAGGCCAGCCTGGTCTGCAAGGAGAGTTCCAGGACAGGAACAGATGGATCATAGTGAAACCCTGTCTCAAAGAACAATATTCAAGTTCAAACAAGCATTTATTGGGTTTCTTTGGGCAAACTGTTTGCATCCATTTCTTAGTGTCTTTAGGTATAAAAAGAAGTAACTTACATTTTTCATAGAAGTAGTGCAAGAACAACCTATGTGGCCTGAAATATACATGAGCACCTTAGCTATAACTAAGTTCCTTGTTAGCGAGGTCAAACAGAACAATTCAAAGGACAACATGTTTGATTGAGAACATTCTTAATTTTATTTTCTTTAATTTTATAAAATACATTTTGTAAGATGAGTTTCTAAAAGTTTATTCTTTATGTTGTTAAAATCAAAATTCTCTATCAGAATTGAAGGAAACACTTGCAGTTGATTAACTCTCTTTGTACGTGTGTGTGTGTATGCATGTGAGGTTTGTAGGGAACAGCTGGTTATGTTATTAAATCAAAACAAAATAAAAGATAGAGATTATTCCACTTTCCTTGATCTTGATTGGTTTCTCACAGATCCTTTCCCCTCTCCTCACTCTTGTACACCCTAGTTATCTTACATACTGGCCCAAGAACAAGTCTTCGCTGTCTTCTTATCAAGTCCTTCAACATGGTAGAAACCACTTTGGGTTCTTTTTTTTTGTTTTTCGAGACAGGGTTTCTCTGTGGTTTTGGGGCCTGTCCTGGAACTAGCTCTTGTAGACCAGGCTGGTCTTGAACTCACAGAGATCCGCCTGCCTCTGCCTCCCGAGTGCTGGGATTAAAGGCGTGCGCCACCACCGCCCGGCTCACTTTGGGGAATAAGGATGACAGAAGTCCGTAATGAAAGATCTATAATAACCTTTCCTTCAATGAAAATAGATCGGAGTTGGTTTTTTTTTTTTTAAATTTTAATCCCAAAGTTAACAAATCCCAGATACTTGAAATCTGGAAGTTGAGGTTTCTAGTTCTTTCTGTCTGTCCTCTCCATGTCTCCAGATCTCCATGGAAGCTTACCAAATGAACGGCTGGCAGCTAGTACAATCTATTATGTGACCTATATATACCAAGAGACAATAACTTCTATGCTAAGCCTAATTCTCAAAATGTCAAGGTGCCATTAGCAAGTAAAGTCATTTGTCATTTGTTAGAAAAGAAAATACTGGACAGCTTATTCAAATTGAGACTCAAATTTACCAAGCCAATTTCTACAAATGGCATAATGCTTGTGGAAAATCCAAATAAATTCATGGGACTAGACAATTTGAAATATTTTTTTTGTGATGCTTACTGTCCAGGTTTCTTTTTTCAAAAAGAACTGCAATCAAAACTCATTCTCCAGATCTTTCTGATCTAACTCCCAACAAGAGCTAAAGAATTGGAAAAGGTAAGACATGAATCCTTCTGACTAATCAAGATCTTCAAATCACCTGCTCTAGTGAATAGCTAAAACCCCAGGAAAAGAGCACCATTGTGAAGATATGCCAGAGGCCAGGGGACACAATTAACCGACAGAAAAAAAAAATATTCTATCCAAAGGTTAACTATCTTGCATCTAGCCGAGAGCCATCTTAAGCTACACCTTTAGCCTCCGCCAACTGCTGCTCTTTAGGTCACAGTCTTATTTCATGAAAGCTAGTTTCCTTCTGTTCTCAGCTCCTTGGAAACCACAGGGTTGTCATGGTAGCTGTTATCAAGGAGAAGGGAGTGAGCAGAGCCTGACAGCACTGTTTCTTTTCCTAATGAGGTGTAAGGACAGACTTTGCCCCTTTGTCTACACTGTGCTCCCTGATGCCGTAAGGTTGGTTGAATTAGGGCTTACGTAGTCCACTGCCATTGGGGTCAGAGCTCTCTTTCTAAGGGTGAAAGATCCTTGCTTTGACCCCTGTCTCCCAGCTGCAGGAGGCAGATTTGGGCAAGTGCTATTGCTTTGCTAGCATTCTTTCCTTTGCTTCTGTCTTCAATGGAAATAGGAAGATAAGGGTGAGTTCTTGGTTTGGGGCATCAAGGAGAATATAGCTGGCTCCTATTGATGGCAAGGAGACCAAGGACATTCCTGCTCTCTCCCTGAGAATCTTTCTTTCCGCTTTGTTTTTCTCAATGGAAATGCCCTTTGTGAAGGAAGTACATCCTGGTCTTTAGGAGATGCTCCCAAATTGAATTAGAGCTTTCGTTCCTCTGTGACTTGCAGCTGGAGAAGCGCCTTCTAAGGCGCTCTCCACTTCTAGCAGGAACCAGCTGTGGAACAAAATGAGTAAAAGAGGTACAGAAAAGGGAGAGTCCAGAGAGAGATTAATCACTGCAAGACTCTCCTTTCTTGTTATACTCATCAAGTAAGAAGAGGGCCAATCAGTGGCAAAGGCAGAGTTAAGACAGGAGACACAACACTGTAGGCTGTGTGGTTAGAGCCTCGCAATTAGACAGGGGAGTTTCTACAGGAGCTCAGAACTTGGTGCCTCGGCCCATGAGTTTAAGGACGGCGAAGTTGTAAGTGGCAGCAATCATGAAGGTGAGCTGTGGGGAACAGAAGAGAGAAGACGAGTGAGAGCAGAAAGAGGAAGTCTCCCTACTCAAAACCTTTTGTGAACGAGGGAGAGAGTGGAAGTAAAACCACAACTAAATCAAAGGATACGGTCTGAAAAAAAAAGCCCCTAAAAACCATATCCTTGGCTTTTTCTACATATGTGAATAGAAGTCTTCTATTAGACACTTAAACAATAGCCCATTTGCAGATAACCTAATCAATAAAGACATATTCCACAGCTCGGTTCTGCTAACCACTGACCTTTCCTTAAGGACCCTAGCTGGGCCTATGCTGTCACATCAGCATGTCTAAGGGACTTGGAGCCATAGTGTTTGCTATCCACACACAGCTACTTCGTGCAGCAGAGCCGTCCTGTGTTTTATGCATCAACTGATTTTACAGACTAGAAGTGAAATCCTCCAGGTACTGAGGAGAATTCTGGGAGATCCTCCTTGTAGCTAACTGCTACCTCAGAGACTCGAGGTAAATCACCTTGCCCTTTAGTGCCTTAGCAATGAGCAGACTTCATTGGCACTGTAGTTGACACTACCTGCAGGACCCGGGGCACAGGACTGCAGCAAGTCCTAACAATTCTAACGTGAGGAGGTCCTTCCAGTTTCCCTGAGTAATTAAATCCACTGGCGACTACAGAAGATGTTTAGACTATACAGGATCACGGGATACAGCAAATCGTTTTAGAGATGCTTCCATACTCTGCCAGTGTCTGGACAACCCATGGTAGAAATATGGAGCCCCACACCTTGCTGTCCCTTCTCAGAGCTTCCCCCCAATTTCAAAGTTGGAAGGAGTATCTCTTCTAGCCTCAGCCTAATAGTACTCAAGCTATCCCTGGAGCACTTATTTTCTAATATTATTTTAAAACAACTTACCAGGGAAACTAGTGTGGCTGCAGCACCCACAAATGCAGCAATAAACAGGTGGAAGGTCATTTGGAACTGCGGGAAAATGCGTGTGAGAGAATTATTTCTTATATCAGAAAATAAAAGCGTGATCCACTATAATAGTGAATGAAGTCTTCTGGACGGGTTGACATCTTGCCTGTATGTTAATTTGTGTCTCTAAGTTTTCACTTCCCTAAGCGTCAACCTCCCATTTGCCTGTCTGTCAGCGCATCTCACACCTGCAGCATCCCAAAGACTCAGAAACGAGATTAATGATCCCACAGAAGTAACGCATTTCCTACAGTTGTGCCCAGGATCCCACATCCTAAAGTCAGTACTTCCTTTTCAAAGATCTTGTTTTTCTGACTTCTTCCCCAGGATTTGCTCTCATTCCCTTGCCTCCGCGGCATGTATCTGTTCTTGATGGAGCATTTTCTCTTCTTCAACTGTACTGATTTAACCTCTCAATGGAGATTAAGGAGTTCCACACTGAACGTATTTTATAGAGCCCATGTATGTCTTTATGCATGACCCATTCTCTTGTTAAGTTTTTAACCAAAATGAAGATTTTCATTTGGGAAATTTTACTAAAGCTATATATTTTTCTTTTAATGAGGGGAGTCTGAGAAAGTAAGATTTCTAATGCAGTTCTTGGGAAAATAGGTACTTTTACTTTTAATCAGTATGCTCACTGACTCAGGCATACTTAGCCTTTATTTTGTAGATGGGAAATCTGATTATTCAAAGTTCAACAAGGAGATATTATAATACTTGAAATTGATGGTCATGTGGAGAAACTTCTGTTATAGGCCAGAAATTCTGTATTAGCCAATCTATTTCAAAATAACCTGAATCATTCACTTACCTCAGCTGTTTTGCAGATGGACAGAAGGTTGGAGCCACAAACCTTGCCAGGGAAAGCATTCCATGGGAGAACACCTAAGGTGCAAAGATGAACCAGAGTGAACTTCACAGGGCTAGAGGCCGTGAGGAGGCCTGCTCCAGAGCCTCTCTGACTTCCCTATCCTGGCAGTAAGCCTGATATCGACAGTAAGTGTGGTCCTGTTCCCTAAAATTTCCATAAAGGCAAAGGTGGTATTGATAATGGTGAAATCTTATAGGAATGTAATGTGCTGCTTTGGGGGTTGGTAGCAGCAGTCAGTCAGAGAAAAGGAGTAAAGACACCCAAGAAACAAACGAACGAATGAACACTGCCAAAGCTTCCATGTTCCCTTTCTTGGGTGGGGGAACCTCAGTTTCAGTGGAAAGAGATTAATAAACTAAGATGCATTTATTAATCATCTCAGGAGATTTCCAGAATCACCATCCTCCTCAGCTGAACACAAAACAAGTACACGCTGCTTCTATAGATGCCAGGGAATCTAAAGCTCCCCCATCCAACTCACCGTACATTCTGGCATCAGCGCAGAGAGTGCCTATACTGGCAGAAGTTTTGCTAGGGAAGGCAATAGACTGGCAGGTGGTCCAGGTGTTGAAGTAAATGTACACAGGCACAGCAGAGCAGGCAAACACCAGGAGCCACACAACAGTCAGGGCATAGGTGATGCCCACAAACTAAAACAATCGACATAGGGTAGTTACAAATCAGCATCAGCTTGCAGATCCTGAAACACAAACTGGGAGATCCTGGCATGGCATGTGCCAACAAAGTCAGATTCCAGGAATCCCCCTCAAATGAAATTAGTGAGCAGGGCAGTTCTGCCAAGTGTCATTGGCAGTGTCTCTTAGAGAACTGGCCCAGAGTGTAACGGTGGGTAGGGGGAGTGGGTGGGAGTTGGAGTGAGGCGGATCCCTGGGTTAGAGGGGCTTCAAGGAATTTGGAGGGCAGAGAAGGTGTAAAGAAGTAAAAATAAAAAAGTCCTGAAAGAAAGTTGTGCCATTTTGTGCCTTAGGCTGAGCTTACAAGACATTCTTTGCCACAAGAGTTTTGTTCCCTAGTCACGGAACAATGCCAATGGGAGATTTAAATTTCAGAGCTAAAACCATTCTAAGCTAGCTGCTGGTCACAAAAGGTCATCAGCATACCACACACATGTTCAGACCCCAAAAGATCTTTAACTCTTGAAAAAAAACAAGGCATGTCTTTCTAAAACATGGCTAGGCCAAAAGTAAGTGTGAAATATCCTGATGGAGCCTAACCCTCTCTAGGACCCTCAATAGTATAGGATCCCAGAACACTGTGACTTGAAGTCAATTCTTTCATTTCTATGGTCCACCCTCCATTTCAGGTTACGTGTCTAACTCTCAATTCCAAGTCTAGCATTTTAGATTCTTATATATCCAGTCCACTCTTGTAGTCCCTGCTAGGAACAAAATAAAGGGATACCAACAGATTGGTTAGAAATGGTCTTATTGTATAAAGCATCCTACAAAATTCATGCTTTTCAGTTTGAGATAAAATTTTCTAGGGAACCTTTGAAAGGTGAGGCTAAGCCGGCCAGGCACCACGTTCTTCCTGACCATATCGTTCGGCTGTAGCCATCACTTCCTCACTCAAAAGCCAGGCCTCTGGAGAGGACCCAACCTTGGGTGGGGATGAGGCCACAGACTCACGCCCAATTGTCTCCCGCCCCTTGTTATTGCCACAAAATCCTGAGGATGATCACCTTGTCGGGATGTCCTAGCCATTTTCCCAAACAATGACACACCCGCTCCAAAGAATGAGCTTGATGTTGGCCTCTGGAACCCCTCCCCTTCTGGCCCCCTGTTACCGTTGCGCTCAGGCCCTTGCCGCAGATGGTGGTCTTGTAGTCGCCAAAGATCTGCCTGACTGCGCCAGTGGTGTAGAAGCCCTCAGCCAGCAGAAGGGCCCCATAAAGGAAGAAGAAAGAGGCAGTTCCATAGATGACATACTGGAAAGCATGAATCCTGCATTGACAGACAGAAAAGGCCAGACAACTGTATTCAGAGGGCACAGGTCTTCTTGTCTGTTAGTAAGGTAGATGCCTAGGTAGCTGGACATTTTTGAGAGGAACCACTAGGTTTCACTTGTGTTCCTTCACCTTTTCCTCGTTGAAGTAAATGAAGCCAGAGAGTAGGTGGGCAAAAGCATGCGCTTCTCTTCCCCTTTTCTATTCCTTGTTAGCCTGCATCCTAGAGAACCATATTTGCCCCTCCTCGCCGACCCTCCACAAGGGCTACTCCAAAGGAGAGATAATAAGCTAGACAAGCCGGGAGATGCATGAAGAACTCTAGGAGTAGGGGCGACATCACTAAGCCTGAGTGCACGAAAACAGTGTCCGACCAAGACCAGGGCTCCACTCTGCCCCATCACTGGACCTCCACCTGCCACTGTGGAGATGATTCCAGCAACACTAAACATACAGAGCAGAAATAGGATCCTGTGTGAGCAAACACAGGAGAGCGAGAGGAGGCAGACCTCTTTTCTGACCCTGACATTGTCCCCTCACTACAAACTTCCAACATGGCGTGGGAGAATCTGTATGCAGAGGGATGGTCAGGAATTCCAGCTGGCTCTACATTGGTACCCTCCTAGTTACTAAGATGCTGATGAGTTTGGTACCTCCAAGACAGGGTGAGGGGAAGAAAAGACATGGGTCTGGGAGTAAGAAAGTACTTACACATTAATGAGATACTCATAGTCCTGGTAGTTTTTGGAGAAATAGGTCTCAATTAGCTTCTCTGTACCAGTGAGAGCTTCATGTCCACATCCACAGAACAGTGCCACTCCAAAGAAACACAATCCAGTGGCCACCAGGGAAGCAAAGGGGGCCCCCACCAGACATCTTGCACAGCACTCTAACAAGCCTAGGGAAGAAGGAGAGGCAGAGTCAGGTATGCATAACAGGTAACTCATGCACTCACATCCACCCCTGGGCTGAGCAGCCCATGCTGCCAAGCACACAGAGTGCTTATCTGGGGAGTTCTAAAGGTGAACCTGCAGCTTTCAGCTTTTGGAATGTGAGACTGACCCAGAATCATTATTTTGTCTCATTCTTAAAAATGAACCCTTACCTTCAGAACACAGACCATATAGGCTTTTAAAGGAAATCAAATAATTCAAATAACAATCCAGGGAGGTGAAAAGATTGATCCCTCTTTCCTTTCTTTTGGAGTCTGTTGACTTTGCTTCATTAGTCACCAACTATGGAATAAATGTGCGCAGCACTGTCCATGGGATATGAAAACAGAAAGGTACAAACTGCCAGATTGGAATCCCCACTTTACTGAAGAAAAATGAATGAAATAGGTGTAATATTTTCCACCAACAATTCCAGGAAACCAAGTAAATGGCTCCTGACAGTAAATATATCTAGAATTTGAAAAGAAAGAGTGTCAACCATAGATGTCAATATTTTCAGACACAATCTGAACGGCAAGAGCATTCCAGGTGGAAGGCAGAATGAAAAGCGCATGTTTCTGGATGTTCCCACATATGTATATTTCTTAGTCTAGATAGAAGGGAGTAACCCAGAGAAGAAAGAAACTGGCACAGGACAGGGAAGGGTGCTTTTGCACACAATAATAATAAAAATAATAACAATAAGACTGCAGACTTGGGGCTGGAAAGATGGCTTGGTGATTAAGAGTGCTTGGTGTTCTTCTACAGAATCCATGTCAGACAGCTCACAACTGCCTGTAACTTCACTTCTGGAGTATTTGATGCCCTATTCTACAAAAATATATTTTAATAAAGGCTTGATTATTTTTCAATGCTTTGCCTGTTTGCTCCACCACAGCTTGTCCAGTTCCTGTACCCTCAAGATCACACTGAGATTCTGTTGGTAAGGCCACAAAGAGACTTTCTGTAATAGCCGCAGAAGCTTTCTGGCATGGAACTTGGGCCATGGAAACACACAGGGCCTGGGAACACAGGTGTCTCAAGGTGGTAAGAATACCTGAGATCCCAGACCAGGGAGCTCTCAGCCCTTGCCAGTGCTGCTGAGAAACAAGAAAGGTACATAAAGTAGTCACAGACTCTGGAAGTAGCTATGTTCCAAGTTCTGGTGTTATATGAAATAAAACTGACCAAGTGCCAAGCAGATGACTGACTAGACAGAGGGACGTGTGGTTCCCTCTGGCCTCTTGACCAGATCTGCAAGAAGTAGAAAAATGAAAATTTAAAGTCTTTAATTGATAGTGTGTGCAGACATAGTATAAATTTAATATATGCATATGTGTATGATATATAAAATATACATACATACATATATTTAATAATGTGTGCATATACACATATATAGGTCAGTTGATTTTTATGCATCGATTCCTATATTAAGTGTACATACAATCAGGACATGTGTCTGAGAAAGTACTAGTCTGTGATAAGTATGTTGTAACTTCTTACCCCATTATAGAATGAAAATAATTTTCTAAAGTTTGAACTTTTATATTCATGTATTTCTCCACACCAAGTTCAATTATCTACAACAGGGTACCAGGGGAAATAAAAGTTCATTGCCTGATTCCCTTAATATGAGCTCAGTTTTTACTAAAAATACTTAAAAATGCTGTGATTTCCACAGCTAAGTTGAATAATGTCAACAGATGTTGAAAGAACAAATTATGTGTATCATGAAAAAGTTGGGAGGGAGGCATTTGTCCCTTTTATCAGAATCACAGAATAAGTGAGCCCTATTACCCACCATTCACTGAAAAGACAGCCTATCCTGGACTTCAAAGAGGTAAGGCTCAGAAGCCCAAGCCAAAATATGTAGCTGAACTGGGTTCCTTTTGCTTTCTCCAATCTCAAGCCCTCTATGAGAGACAATCAATTTGTAGCTCTGCCGCTGTGAGGAGATGCTGAGTTTATTCAATGTGAACTTTGCAAGAGAGGATGTGCACTACTGGCTTATGATATGTGTGCACGTGCACACTTACACAGGTGTGTACAATGCATGTGTGAGTACGCCAAAGAAAAGCAAAACAGCTGAAACCCACCACTGTCTTGGGGGAGACATTCCAGAAATTGAATCTTCTTTTTATCATTAGGTTAAGATACTACATGTATCCAGTACATTAAGAAAAGCACTTGGAAGTAAACAGCCCCAACATTTTCATTCTCTGCCCTCTGAACTCCTCTCCACCCTCAGACTCTTAGACTCTTCTAGTAAAGAAGGTCTCTAAAGCCTGAGGTGGGGGAGGGGAGGGCAGTGACCCTACTGTTCCCTCTCTCTCCAGCAAAGGGTCAAGCCTTGGACACAGCCCTCCATCACTTCCCTAAACAAAGAAGCCTTGTTTCCTCCTGAGATCTCAGGAGCCTCATTGGTATTCTGCAAGGCCCTGCATGTCTGGGGGTGGGGAGGGGGGTCAGATCCAGTAAACAATGGCAGGACTGTTTATTTAGCCCAGGGTAAGGAGAGCTATCTACCCTGGCAAGTGGTCATCCTGTGCCCATTCACTCACCCCAGCCTTTTCACCAGGGCATGGCCTAATAGTGAGGCAGGTGTGATCAGGAACACAAGCTCTTGCCAGGCAAACAATGCTTTAGCCCATGCCCCTCTATATCCTCTACACTAGGATTGTTTCCCCCTCTTATCATCAAGTGATGAAACAAAGAATGATTTCTCATCCTGATCATTTGGTGGTCATCAAAATAACCAGAAAATGTCACATTCCATGTTTTTACTGGGTGAGAAAACTTTGGGAGCTACTCGAAATCACCACCTGATACTGTATCTTTTTACACCCATTTTTCTTTATTTTCTTAGATAATAATGTAACACCCCCTTTCTGCTCTACTGATGTTCAAAGCAGGAAACAAGGATATAGACTTTAGCAAAGTCTCTCTCTAATGTGGAATCCAACACAAATGCCCTGAGATAGATGTACTGCTGTTAGGTTATAAAATAGTTCACAACATCAAAACAAGCATCAGATGTTAAAGTCCTCAAAATTCAGATGAAATATTTGTTCTAAGGGCATTCAAGTTCAGTGGAAGTGAAGAATCTCAGCTAATCTGCCCAAGCAAAAGTCAAAATTTGAATTCCAACAAGAAAAAACTCAGAACATATAAGAGACTGTCTTTTCATCAAAGCGTTCTGAATAAAAGTCCACTGGGTTCATTTCGATTTTTCACAATCCAAGAAATGAACTTGGGAACATGTGAGCAACAGCCTAAAACCATAAGCTCTCTGTTTCAGAATACCTCAGGGTCAAGAGGGTTTTGAATGTTAAAAGGCATCCTGTCATTTCCCAGCTAAGTATAAATTGTGATGTAGTGGAGTCAGTATCAAAGAATTACATAATACAACTGCTACTCAATGAGATTTAAATGTCTCATTTTGATGACTGATCACAGAGAAAATTAATGATGCTTTCTTTTCCTTTGTGTTGGGGTGGCTTGAGGACACTAACATTAAATGCATTACTAGTAACACAGATGCTTCAAGAAATAGGAAGAAACTAAGAGTCCAAGTCCCTTTTCTCAGAAAGCTTCCACTCTTGTTTGGGAGATCAAATTAATTTCTTAAATGAAAACCAAAGCTACCTATTATCTAGTGTTAAAATGAATGTAACCAAATCCTGTGGAGAAAATATAAGTAAAGACATTAGTTAATAATGGGTTATATTCATCTCCAAATCCCCCAAACAAGCAAGCATGAGCAATCTGTAATAGAACGTCCCTTCTCATCAGTGTTCTCTGTCAGAGATCAACAGTACTATTGTGACTCTCAGATTAAGGCCCATCCCAGTGACTGTCCTGATTCTGATTCTTTAAGTAGGATCCA
This sequence comes from Microtus ochrogaster, assembly GCF_000317375.1. NCBI lineage: Eukaryota > Metazoa > Chordata > Mammalia > Rodentia > Cricetidae > Microtus > Microtus ochrogaster. The sequence continues at coordinate 6,065,434 of NW_004949115.1, forward strand.
AGTGCTCTAAAGCACTCCCTCCTTTCCCGTGCCCCGGGCACACCTCAAGGACCAGCTCCATGATGGAAATTCAGAGTGAATCTGGGAACTCATCAAAGGGAGGAGAGGAAGGGCTTTCATAGAAAGGAATGGTAGAAAGAGACCAATTGTCGCCTGCACAATTCCCAGCTTGTCTCTTGAATCCAGCTGACAAAGGGAGAGATAGAAGAACCCTGTACAATAGAGCTTAAACAACAGGCAAGCTCTTTGAGTGAGAAACTGGTCCCATCTCCCTAAGTCTCTAATCTGCACTGCAGTCTTCCCCTCCTCCCAGAATCCACCCCTTAACTTCAACCCACAAACAGAGGCTTCCTTGATTAGGGCCTATAGGCATTAACATGGCCAAGATGCTAGAACAGCTGTGACTGGTACTAGGGATAGATGGCGATCAGTGGGTAGGGTTCTAGAAGTAAAACAACAATTATTAGGAGACGACAGAGACAAAGACTTTTGCTTTTGGTTCTAGAAGTAAAACAACAATTATTAGGAGGCGACAGAGAAAAGACTTCTGCTTCTGGTCTCATTTTGTTAGGACAAAGCCTTGCTATGACTTTGTCTTTCCTGCATGATATTAGCATTTATAGCACAGTCAAAAGCTCAATAGGCCCTTGGACATGAGACTGCAAGCCTGCTTGATAGTCAAGCCATACAGACAAAATTAAATAAAAAAAAAAAGAACTCCAACCTCCTTATTGGACGGGTATTATTATCACTGCTGCTTCTACTAGTGGTAACCACCACTACAACCACCAGGAACCACATTTGGTCCACCTTACTTCGAATGTTCTTTTTCAGAAACTGACTAACACAGACACACACAGACACACACAGACACACACAGACACACACACATACACACCGAGTCTCTACCTTGTCCAGTTGTGGGGAAATGAAGAACGATCTGTCACTAGAGACAAATGTAGCCATACCGTATGCTACTAGATCCCCCACTTTCCTTGGTTAAAGTGTGAAGCTGACCTGCAGAACCTCACCCTCTTCTTTGGGATGCCATTGGCTCTTTTTCAAAGCGTTGCACAGCAAAGAGTTCTGAGGTCATTGACAGATTACTCTTAAGTATTTGGCAAAGGCTAAGGAAAGACTTGCTTGCTGAACCTTTGATGTAACTTTGACATTGGGTAGGGTCTGTGAATGGGAAAAGATGAGAAAGTTCTGTTCAGTGACCATGGTGTATGACCTTTCCTTATCAGCTTACAGCCCTGACATGAGCTTTTCTAAACCTAAAGTTCCATGGGCAGAGATAGTATTTGTCTTTTTCTTTTAAGACTAAAGAACTGTAACCAAGGGATGACTTTCAAAGCTATATAATCAATCTCAATCTCAATCTCTCCTCTCTCTCAATATCTCTCTCTCTCTCTCTCTCTCTCTCTCTCTCTCTCTCTCTCTCTCTCTCTCACACACACACACACACACACACACACACAGACACACACACCAAAGGACAGGGAAAAATGCGTCACTGGTTTGAGTGGGACCTGAAGATGTTCCTACCCCCTCCCTAGGTTAAAGATGTTACTACTGAGAGCTCCGAGAGAACACTATTGTCAGAATGTGAACTAGATTTCTTGGTGTCCTGGCTGAGGGCCAAGGTGAAGCCCCTCAAAGCAGGGCAATGGCTTAATCTCTGTAGCTTTTCAAGAGCTCCTGGCTAGGCAGAGTCAGATAAGAAGCGGTGCAGTGAAGGCTAGCTACCCTTTATCATTTCAGTCTCTAGGAGGAGTCAGTTAGCATGCCAGTCAAAATCTGCGGGCACTCTGTGGTGCCTTCATGGGATTCAGATAGTCTTCAAGTACCTGGCAGAACTCAGCCTTTGCTCTGCCTCCTCCACATTTTGTACTTCCAAGCCACTCTTGGAGGGAAGGAAACATTGCAGTCTGGTTGCCAGGGTAACAGCCACTGTTCTCGGATGACAGCAAGCTTGAGGAAGTGGATGTTTTGCTGCTCAGTGATGGCATTGTTATTGAGCAGAAAATATCCACTATGGCTCTTTCTCATTTCCATAGTTATTCCAAAGACTCATTTGAAGCATCTCCCTGCCAAGTCTGAACAAGGTTTTAATAAGCCGCTATACTGTCTGTAAACCTTTTGCTCAGACGCCACTGAATTCAGTCCTTGTCATTTCCAATCCTAAGAAATTTTGTGGTTGAGGTAATAAGCTGCCTGTTTCTGGTGGTGATTATGCAGAGACTTATATATGTTTAATTTATAGTCAAAGAAATAAATTCTGCATTGAGGGATGGCTCACATAACTTTTTCTGAATGAGTTTCACTATGTTGTCTAGCTGGCCATTTCTAGTGATCCTCCTGCCTCAGCTTCCTAGGGTGTTATAGGTATGGCTTCACCTCAGATAAGCTCCAATGTTCCTTTCAATTCCAGATTCTATGATTTGACTTGCCTACTGCAATAGTTAAACAGCAGTGCACTCCACAGTCGAAGCAATAGCACGTCACTGTTTTGTCAGATATGGTTGAATAGTCACACTGCCTCAGATACTGTGTTATTGAGTACTGTGGAGGCAATTGCTACCCCATCATGTATCCCTAGTACATGTATTGTTTACCTAAATATATATCCTTAGTGACACCTTGTGTGTGTGTGTGTGTGTGTGTGTGTGTGTGTGTGCGTGTGCACGCATGCTGACCTTCCTCTGGAGGAAATCATCTGGGCTCTGTCATTTTCTTTCTTCTTGTCTTTTCTTCAAGGCTTTATCTCCCAAGGAAGTAAGATTCAACTTGCACTACCTCTTTATTTGGAGGGAACAACTTATTCAATCAGCTGCACTCACAACAGATAGGGTTGCTGGTCCAGAGCAGAAAGTGACTTCTTCCCACAGTTCTTCTCACCTTGTTGCATTCGGGTGACCAAATGGTTCTTACGCAAACATACAGGGTGTGCACAAAGAAAGCCCAACAACCTTGGAAAGAGGAAGCACCAGCCTAGATATGCATTGTTACATAAGAGGTGGTGTCATGAGAATTTACAATGGATACAGAACTTGTCTACATCGACAGGACTGCCATAGCATTCTTACTCCATCTTCCACCCTGCAAGCAGACAAAACAGTTATTGTTGCCCCTGTCTTCCAGATGATGAGGTGGTGATTCATGGTGACATGCCCAATTTTGTGGAGTTCATTAGAGACTGAGCTATTTGGACTTCTAGTCTAGTATGCCACCCTCTTTAATTATTCTACCAACATATACGCTGCTAACAGCTCCCTCAGTGACTTGAGATGGGAAAAAAACCAAGGTTAACAACAGTTCAGTCTAACTGAAAAACTACATCTGTGGATCCTATCAATTTACTGGCTACTATGTTGCATGGTGACTACACTGGACAATTGAACCTCTTTTCATTCAGGATGTGTTCAAGATGCTACTTTTATCTTTCCCAAACATGAGCAAAATGTACATTATCTGCAGCATCTTGCCTAGGCAAAGACCCTTATGTTGCACACACCTTTCTCTGAATAGACACTGCTGGACACCAGAACTTCACAGCTTCCATACTTATGGAACATAGAAAAGCCCTCCGGGCTCAGCCAACAAGAGCCCTGAGACAGAAACCTTCTTGTTACAGCAGGGATTCAGGCTAAGTCCATGATACTTACTAGAAATGTTGAGCTGCATGAAAACACATACACACACTCACGCGCGCGCGCACACACACACATATATACACATACAATCCATATCTATTCCTGATAGATATAGATTAGACATAGATAACAGATAATCCATATCTATTCACAATGGTAAAAAAACTATTGTGGACTGTATTTTCATTTTCTGAACCTGGAATGCCCACCATGGGCACTGCCATGCCTGAGTTCAATTTTCCCTATTCCTCCGTTCCATTGATGCCAAACAGTCTCTGAAGTTTGTATAGTGGAAGTGCGTATTTGATACATCAGAGGATTAGTCAATATTCAAGTTGCCTCCAGTGGAACCAGGGGTTCCAGATAACCCCACCATAACCAGGTCCTTAAGATCAGTGGAAAGGAGAAAGCAGAAGGGAAGTGAAAGGGTAAGAAGCCACATGGTCGCATCCATCCTGCTGGGCATTCTCTCCAAGGATCTGTGGGACTTCATGTGTACTGATGGAATTTGTTGACAATAAAGCATTATGCTCAGTACAGCAGAGAAGGAATTAATACAATTAAATGTTAAAGAATTAAAACAGAAAACAAGTGGCAAAACACAACTTATTTAAACCACTAGAAACCCAGAGCCCCAAAGTTGAAAATTCTCTTTTGAATTCCCGTGCCTGCATCTTCGCTACTAAAGTTTTTGAGACTCACCCATGTCTTTGGCACTCTGACTCCAATTGTAGCCTGCTGGCTAGTCTGCTTTGCGGCTGACTTTGTTGAGCTGGAAGGATCCTGGTCTCTCCAGTCTCCTTCTTCTGTCCTTTACTTTTTCTCTCTGAGTATCTTTGTCCTCTCCTCCTGCAATGAAAAGGGCTCTCTGATTGACAGCCAAGCCCCTTAAAGAGACAGGCTTGCTTTCCTCCTCCCCTTCTCCTCCCCTTGTCCCCTCCTCCTTTGGGATACTCCCTTCTTTAAGGGCTCCATCTTCTCTTTCTGCCTTTTACTTCCAGTTGTTTCATATTTTTTTCTTTTTTTCTAAAGATTCTCTAGAATTTCATTTTGCTACAAAGACATCTGGAAATGTGAATTGGGGGTGGGAATTAAATGGAGGGGTCCTGCAATCCTCCAACTGATCCTTGGGTCTGTCTGATGTGCCAGACCTCAATCGAGCACGCTGAAGCTGTGTGAAATAGTAGCCCTGACGATGGGGGCTGGATGAAAGACCTACATGCTCCGAGACCAAATATGCCCCAAACAATCTTACTCCTAGCTGCCCTTGACCCCAGAACCTTTCCCATCCCTCTGTTTGTTAGCAGAAAGCATTCTTCCTCCTCCTAGAATTATAATGATTATACAGCTTGATAACAAAGACACAAAGGAGAGGGAAAGATCTATACCAAGTTCTCATAAAGAAAAAGGTCGGGGTGAAGTTGTACGTGATTTCTAAGGAGAATTAACAAGACGCTATCGTAATCTGGGAATCTGCTAGTCAAAATTCTGCCCAGGAAATGTAGCGTTCTCGTGTGGAAGTGAAGACAAGGCACAGGGAGGCAAGGGGTACAGCAATCAGGTGTGGGGGTGGAGAAAAAATACAGTCCTTGCCTCAGAGAAACGTCTATATTAAAAAGATCAAATAGTGAAAACAGGAGTAATATATGAAACGTTCACACTGGTAAGAGTGGTCTCTGAAGACTGTGAAGGGACCCGACTGCCAAATAGAAAAGGTGATGCTAGCTGGGGAAAGTTTTCTCTAACTTTCTAGAAAAGGTGAGCCTTAAGTGCTGATGTGGGTTGTCAATTTTCTCTCTCAGTTCAGAAGCCTCAGCCAGTCACAACCCTCTTGATCTAGAAGCAAAGGTCTTTTCCTGAGTGGCTCCAGGGCAAGTCATCGGACTATAACAAGAGCAGAGACTATCCTCTCTATCCTCCTAAGAAATAAGGATGTCCTCCTGAACCTGGTCTTCTGTCTTGTCATAAGAGACAACAGAGAGGGAAAGCCATGCAGAACCTAAAATTTTCTGGGGAGGAAGAGATCAAATATTGTATGTTATGAATGTCTTTTGTGGTTGTGATTTTCCATGTTTCTGTCTAGTTACACTGGAGTCCAGAACCACACAGTATACAATACTGGCTCTAGAACAAATCTTTTGCTCTTATACAAGCCCCGATGTGAAGGGATGCTTGTATATGCCTTGTATATTCCTCTTGCAGAACAGTAAAGTAGCGGCTTCCCAGGGCAGACCAGACCAAGGCCATGGCTGATTGTTGAGGGTCTCAAGCCCATGCCTTTCGAGGCATGCCGTCCAGACAAAGACTCTGCCTGCCACGGCAGTGCAGTTGTAGTAATGGCCCTGGAGGAGGGGAATGATAGCAAAAGTAACTGACCCTAAACTTGGGCATTCTGATGTAAGGCATAAGAAACAAAATTCTTTGTAGCTCAAATAGCCAAGGCAGATCTATGTACAGGGGAAATCGCTCAGTCTGAGTCCTCTTCTACACTTATCTATTCTCAACAGCATCTCTGGGACTGACTATTCCTCAGAAGAAAGTAATTCCCCAGTAAACTCCCAGACACCACCTTATCCATTATATTCTCCTGAGGCCTCTTTTCTTCGTCTACCATCTCTACTGTCTTACAGTTCAGTTCATCTCTTTCTCTTGTCACCCCCTCTCTACCTCCTTCCCAGGGGCAGATCTTCCTGTCTCTGCCTTGCTCTTATGCCAATGGCTAGGAAAGGCACTCAGCCAGGTGATTATGTCATACTCCTTCCCAGTGCCCTAAGGTTCCCAGTTGCCTCAGATCTAGTGTGTTGTAGTGGCTCTGTCCATCTGACACTCTGCCTGGACACTCCCTCTGCATCCTTGTTCTAAGTCCTCCATACAATCCTTAGAGGATTTCTTTCAGGTCTCAAAGAAGCTTCCAACCCCATAAACTCCATCTACCCTACCTATTCCTGCGGTTCTGCTTTTACTGGGTCTTCTAAGTGGAACAAAATGTTCTCCATTCCAGCTGGGCTTCTGCAATGCAAAAAAATTCCTCCAGAGGGCACCAGCAGCCTTCATGGTCGTAGTCGGCGGCCAGCTTTGGGGACCTGTGAGGAAGAACAAAGCAGGATTGTATTAAACTAGTAAACACCGTGTTTCACACTGTTCTTGTAGTGCCACTAGAGAATCTGGCCCTCCTTGATCATAGCTTGGTTTAATTGTGTGACTATCTTCAATTATCTATAAAATATTTGGCTACTACCTCCATTCTCTCCTGTATTGTCACATAGTACCAGATCTTGAAGGTCAGAAAGAAGGCAACTTTTCTTTGCTCTGCTGAGCTAAGGCATTCTCCCTGAAAACCTTATAAGCACACAAGTGCCTAATCTGGTGGGACTCTTCTCCGTGTCCACCGAGAAGACGGAAAAGAAAACAGAGAAGGCACAGTACCAGAGAGTTCCTGGGCTCATCTGGTGCTATTTGAAAATCTAGAGCTGAGTCTTTTCTTGTCCTACCCAAGACCATGTCATTATAGGCCACATTTGGAAGATGAGTGGCCACTTTTAACCGTTTTTCCCCCCCAGTCCTGGCACAGAAATCTAGCAGAATGGCAGGCAATGTATCAAGTCCTGTGCATATGCAGATAGAACTTTCCACACCCAACTTTATGCCAATTGGCTTGGCTATGCCTTTCTGGCCAAGAGAAGTGAGGGCTGAGGACCAGAGATGTCACATTCTTTGATCATGCAGGGTGTGGGGGACAGGGGACAGGGGGCAGGGGTGGAGGATGCTACTCTTTTTTTCTGGTAATTCAAAGAGCAATGCAAGGACAGACAGGAGTGACTGGTAAATTGTGTGGGTATTTACAAGGGAGAGATGCTAATAGCTTGGGATAGGGTAAAGAAAGCAGCTTAAAGGCCAAAATATTCAGACAAACTCAGGAAAAGAGCACCCGAAGAATGCCAAGAAGCCAGCAGCAGTGCGGAAAAAGCAGCTGTCCACATGACCCACTTAGAATCCTGAAAACTTGGCCATCTTTACTGGGGCAGCCCCTATAAAGAAGATGTACAGAGTTATAACAGCAGCAGAATTAAAATTATTTCTGTAGTTATCAATGCTCACCGAACTCTAAGGAACATATTTTATTTTTTTCCAGTTGAGTAATGGGGGGACACAGAAGCAGCTTTCCCAGGGCCCCCTAATAGGCAAGAGACAAAACTACCTTTAGAAGATACCTCTATCCAGATTCATTGCTTGGAACTTGCTGGGACAATTGTTCGGCTCTGAAAGAATGTTTGAATACAGAGCCTCTTTCCTGAACACGAATATCAAGGGGGAGGATGGGCGGGCTTCTAGCTGCTATGGCCCAAGCTTCTAACTTTCATACTCCTCAAAGCAACGTACAAAGAGAATGTTCGAAATGCAGTGGTTTTTATATATCTTGTTGGATTTGAAGGAAATGGGAGTCAGGAGGGGCCATATGACAGAAAGACTGTTGGGTGCTTGTTAGGTATGGCTGTAACAGCAGGACTGAGTGTGAGTGTGTGTGTGTTGCTTCATGGTTGATTCAGAGCCTCGGGATTCTAGGCAAACACTACCAAGTTGCATCCCCAGCTGTAGGGATGCTTTTTTGTTTGTTTGTTTGTTTTTTCAAGACAGGGTTTCTCTGTGGCTTTGGAGCCTGTCCTGAAACTAGTTCTTATAGACCAGGCTGGCCTTGAACTCACAGAGATCTGCTGCCTCTGCCACCCAAGTGCTGGGATTAAAGTGCAGGAATGCTTTTTAAAGAGTCTTTATTTTACAAATCTTCATGGCCAAATGTCACAATCCCCAAGCTGTGCCTACTCCAGAAAAGTGTAGTAGCAACATTCGATGAAATAACATCAGCCAAAACTTGAAACTGTTACACATGCATAAAAACATGCATGTTTATCTTATTATTTTTTCTACTCTGGGTATGACTAAAAAATGAAGTTGGAAAAAAGAAGAGTCATTACCGTTAAAATTCAGACTAAGCCAGAAACAAAAAGGAAACCATTCCCAATAGGGATGTCTATTTCTGGAAGGGTGTACCTAGCCTTGAGAAAGGGGTAGAAATCTGGAGCTGAAGAGAAGCCTTTTTATTCCATGTGCTTTATCATGGCTGTAGTTGATAATTACGTACATTTCATGTCTAATTTATTGAAATTTTCATCTGCAAACTCCGTCAGACAACAGTCCATAGGCCATTCAGGTGTCTTCTGCTGCTTTCAGGTAGCCCTTAGCACAGTGGTATGGCTGCCCTCCACTCCCACTTGACATTCACCCTGCCTACACCCTTCTGCCTGCTGGATTCTGATACACAGCTTATGAGGATGGCATGGTGAGTTGAGGTCTTCAGGAAACCCTCTTAGGGCAGGGGTTAGGAGTGGCTGCCTAGGTCTGCTTTCTGTGGGGGAAAACATGTGCTCATGCTAACCAAGAAGCCCTTCACCCAGGAGGTAGCCTGCCAGAAGCACAAAGCCTTCTGCCTCCCTCCGGGTTTCACTAAAGGCTGCATCCGTCCCTCGAGGGATGGGATCTAGCAGCTGCCTAGACCTCTTCTATCTACAACAGCCCTGGACAGTCTCTACAGAGATGAGTCAACCCCTTCCGGTTACAACAAAAGCAATAAGAAAATGTTCTGGACCTTTCAGAGAGGAATGTGGTCAAACCCATCTGCAGTGCCAGCTGAAGGGTCTGAGCTGTGATGCTGCAGCTCCAAGTTGGGGTGCTACAGAGCAGACTGTCCAACCTTGAAGCTAATGGACCTTTCCCGGGAAACCAGGTCAATAGCCAGAATGAAGCAGGGGAAACCTCAGTCTTCCCTGCTGAGAACTAAATGCCTCAGGTAAGTGCATGCCATGCTGCTGGAGCTTAGGACAAGTCCCGCCCCCC